>NW_015506022.1:298442-309238 GCF_001515645.1 Sinocyclocheilus grahami
TCCAAAAAAGAAATTTTTGTAAACCCACTAAAAAAAAAAAAAAAAAAAAAAAATATATATATATATACTGTATATATAAAAATTTATAATTTTTAGATTTAAAGTGCTGGAAATAGTTGTATGAAATGCTTGAAAGTCATTGAAAAGTGCTTGAATTTCTCTGAAAAGGTTGTACAAACCCTGAAATAAATAATGTAATAACATTCAACTGTTTCTGTCACAACACCGTGGTTATAGTTAGTGTCACTACTTCTGGTTTTCTACGTCAGCTAGGGCTGTGACGGTGGCAGATTTTTATTAATCAACTACCGACGATATAGTTTATATATAAATAAATATTTACATACATTTTATATATATAATTTTGAAACACAAAAAAATAAATAAATGAGACTCAAACATCTATTAACAAATGTGCGTGTTTATTTTAGCACGTCCATCAGCAAACACGCAGCCTGCAAAACACTAAAATAAATATCAAAGAAATAATACAATTAAAAAGAAAGTAGTTGAAATAAGAAAGTTAAATGTTAAAATTTGTAACAACTTGCATAGGCCTGATAACAATTAGTATGTAAACATAAATGCTTTAAGCCTACCTTGGATTCTCTATAAAGATGAAAAAAATTTAGACGGAAAAACTAACATGTTGATATTGTCCGGTGTTACGATGTTTCCAGCTGCACTGAACACACGTTCAGATGGTGTGCTTGTTGCGCAAATCCATAGATACTTTTTAGCAAACGTGGCTAAGAGAGGGTATCTTGCCTCAGTAGCTATGTTTCCATCCACCTATTTTTATGCACATTTTGAAATATTGCATAAAAAAACGCTGGATGGAAATGCCAAGATGTGCATAAATTCTAAAAATGCACATAAAAAAACTTGTGCGCACAATTGAGTAGGATAAACTTTTTATCCGATAAGAAAAAATGTGCATTATCTAAGATGGAAACACATTTACTGAATAAATTCGCATTTAAAAAAGTCATGTGACTTTGCAGGATGGGACGGGATAACTTGACTAACCAGCGGACCGATCTCATTGCACAGCATCTGAAATGTTGTTTTGGTCGTTCTGAAATGCCCGAGCAAATCTGTCATCTAAGTATTTCTGCATAATTGTCTTATACAACTGCGTTTCCAAACAGCAGGCATCCACCTCCGAAAGCAATGATCAATTGCCTCCTTTCGCAAATAGCTTTGGAATAGGAATCGCAGTCTACGTTGCCACATTTCTTGTTAGCATCTTCCATTAGATGGAAACACATTTACTGAATAAATTCGCATCAAAAAAAGTCATGTGACTTTGCAGGATGGGACGGGATAACTTGACTAACCAGCGGACCGATCTCATTGCACAGCATCTGAAATGTTGTTTTGGTCGTTCTGAAATGCCCGAGCAAATCTGTCATCTAAGTATTTCTGCATAATTGTCTTATACAACTGCGTTTCCAAACAGCAGGCATCCACCTCCGAAAGCAATGATCAATTGCCTCCTTTCGCAAATAGCTTTGGAATAGGAATCGCAGTCTACGTTGCCACATTTCTTGTTAGCATCTTCCATTTATCGCGGCCTCGTTTGTATTTGGCCAGTTTGGAGAAAGCCTCACCAATACCTACCCGACAAGCCGGGCGTTTGCACTCAGGGGAACTTGAAGACACTTGTACAAACGTGGATGGGGGGCCATAAATGGAGATGGCTCTTGTAGTAGTCTTATAGATGGCTCCAGATCGGCTATATAGTATTTGGTTTTCCCAAGAAGGTCCATCGCTCAACACGAAATTAATTTGCTGAATGCAGAATAAACTGGAATTTGCCTTTTTGTGGAGTGTGTGACGTCACATGCACTACTGCTGTTGGCAACAGACCACCGCGCGGTTATGGCGACCATCACAGCCCTAACGTCAGCGCTGTTTGTTCTGTTTATAACGAAGAATTCTGTGCAGAGTTGGAATGCTTCTCACTGGATCTCGCAGCACTGTGCTGTATCAGCGTCGCTTTTCATTGACCATTTTGCTTTTAATTCCACAAATCACTGGCAATAAATTTGTCTCTGTCTTCCAGGTCCAAGTCGTGATGGTACCATCGGTGAGGACACCATCCGAGCATCGCTGATCTCAGCTGTGAGCGATAAACTGCGCTGGAGAATGAAAGAGGAGATGGACAGAGCGCAAGCCGAGCTGGACGCCCTGAAGAGAACCGAGGAAGACCTGAAGAAAGGACATCAGAAGCTGGAAGACATGGTGTCCCGCCTGGACCAGGAAGTGGTACGAACATTTGCTATTGCTCTATAGGTTGTTCTCCATTGAGATCACACTGTTTTTGAAGAAGCATGATATTAGATGTGCTTTTGTGCCGATCTTAGGCTGAGGTGGACAGAAACATTGAGCTTCTCAAGAAGAAGGACGAGGAACTGAGCGAAGCTCTGGAGAAGATGGAGAACCAGTCGGAAAACAACGACATTGACGACGTGATAATCCCAACAGCCCCGCTCTACAAGCAGATCCTGAACCTGTACGCAGAGGAGAACGCCATAGAGGACACCATCTTTTACCTGGGAGAAGCCCTGCGGAGAGGAGTCATCGACCTGGAGGTCTTCCTCAAGGTCAGTTCGTCCCTCTACAATGCAAGTTTTGGCACAAACTTGGCATTTATTCTACTATTCTTAGTAATGTTATGTTTGACATCCCCGTTCGTCCTCAGCATGTGCGTCTGCTGTCCCGCAAGCAGTTCCAGCTGCGAGCGCTCATGCAGAAAGCGCGAAAGACGGCCGGACTCAGTGACCTCTACTGACCCTGCGCTCCAGCTCTGATCGCACGTGCCAGACTCGGATCTAGTCGCTCTGTGGTATGTCAGTGGGAGTTCAGCTGTTTATGATCTTTTACTTCTGTGAGAGTTGTAGCTTCTGTACCTGACTTTATTTTAACGATTTGGAAAAGGCAAAATGGGTACGATATTTGAACACGGAGCATTAGAAGTAAATGAGACGTCGTAGACTTTGTTCCTACTTTCATTTGAGCTTCTCGTATTAAACTGGCTGGCGTTTGGGTCTTTGGCTTTAGATACTACTGTTATTAACCGTACAGAGTGATAACTCTTAAACTGTGACGTCTGCGGGAAGTGTATGAGGAAATTGCTCTCAGATGTGGATAGCAACTCCTGTTTTCATTCAGTTTCAAAGTGTTGTCATACTCCATAACTATGTGAATCTCACAGGAACATCCACCTCAAAATAAATCAAATATATATTTTCTGCAGGAAAAAATGTAGGACTATTAAGATTTTTTACATTGTGTAAAATATTAAGTACATTTAAGTAAAAATTGGTACATTTACTCCCGAAATTTCTCATTAAAGTAATAGGGAAAAAAGTCAATACTGTAATACAGTAATACAAATAATCCAGTCCGAACATTTTGGATTATTTTTTTAAATATATTAAAACCAGCATAGGTCAGATATTTAAAATATATTTTATAATTTATTTTTTCTTTACAATGAGAATTTGAGGGAAAATGTGCTTTATCACAATGCAAAAAAAATATGACTAATTCCTTTCTTTTGATTTTGGGGTGAAATATGTAATTTCTTGATAGTTTCTGTGAGATTCACCCAATTTATGGAGAACAGTGACGACTTATGGTTCCATATTTCAATTTTATGACATTTATTTTGCTGAATTTATTATTTATCTCATTGCAATTGGGAACTATTGCTGTTACAGATTTATTGGTATGTTGTTACACAAAGTTTGGTTTGTGACTAATAATGTTTGAAAACTGAAAAGCTATAAACTGTTGTACTGTACTTTTTATTCTTCCAAATGTTTAAAAACAAATTAACACTTCTTACCCGTTGCATTTCAGTCAGTTGTTTTAATGCACTTGAACATTTTGGATTATTTTTTTAAATATATTAAAACCAGCATAGGTCAGATATTTAAAATATATTTTATAATTTATTTTTTCTTGACAATGAGAATTTGAGGGAAAATGTGCTTTATCACAATGCAAAAAAAAAGACTAATTCCTTTCTTTTGATTTTGGGGTGAAATATGTAATTTCTTGATAGTTTCTGTGAGATTCACCCAATTTATGGAGAACAGTGACGACTTATGGTTCCATATTTCAATTTTATGACATTTATTTTGCTGAATTTATTATTTATCTCATTGCAATTGGGAACTATTGCTGTTACAGATTTATTGGTATGTTGTTACACAAAGTTTGGTTTGTGACTAATAATGTTTGAAAACTGAAAAGCTATAAACTGTTGTACTGTACTTTTTATTCTTCCAAATGTTTAAAAACAAATTAACACTTCTTACCCGTTGCATTTCAGTCAGTTGTTTTAATGCACTTTTGGGATGTAATTGAGATTTTTAGGACTTGAGTTGCTGTTTCTTAGTGAGACTTTACCCCCTTATCTGCTAATATTTGTTCCAGGCTGTAGATTATGATGTCGGGCAGATCAATAAAAGAACATGATCTTGAATCATGATAGATTTGTGAATGGTCAGCATCTTGCATCATGTTTTCACATCAAGTGTGCGTAATAAATAATTGGCTGGTGCCATTGGTTTATTACTTTACTTGTATTTTGACTTTGAGGTATTGAACTCTAGACGGGCCTGATATTGATGCCATATAACTACCTGCACCTGAAATGCTCTAGTAAACTTTTGACAGAGATTTTAGACAACATGGTCCACTAACCCAGTTTGTTTCTGTACAGCTGTTATTTCTATTCAGCCTGCAGAGCAAAGAGACAGATAGACACTTTTGTAGTCACAATGTTTATTCAGTTGTGGGCTGTGTCTCAATTCTACAATCACACGCTTCAAGTAACAGCTTTAACCGTCGCTGTGCATCACCACACGGCTGGGAGTGTGTCGTTGCTCTTATGAACCAACACTGACAGAGATAAAAATACATTGACAACAGCATTTTGTTTCCAGCGGATACATACGGTGTACACCTACACAAATTACAAGTAGATGGATTATCTAAAAAAAAACTATCAACACCTCAACATGATTTTGTGTTATACTATCATTTACAATGAATTTGAGAACAAATTAAGCCATTGTAAAAGGTTTTATTCCAAGATATTTATGTAAAAGTGCTTTTTCCGGTAGACAGTCAGTGCATTTGTGGTTGACTTTCAGTACAAAGTGGAGTGCGTTTACATGCACAATCAAGCAATGTTTATGATGTTAAAATTTCTTGAATGGTGTCTATCAACACCTCAACATGATTTTGTGTTATACTATCATTTACAATGAATTTGAGAACAAATTAAGCCATTGTAAAAGGTTTTATTCCAAGATATTTATGTAAAAGTGCTTTTTCCGGTAGACAATCAGTGCATTTGTGGTTGACTTTCAGTACAAAGTGGAGTGCGTTTATATGCACAATCAAGCAATGTTTATGATGTTAAAATTTCTTGAATGGTGTTTTGCTCATGAAGTCAATTTTTTGCATGGTTTTGTATTTTGTCATGTTATTAAATGGAACATTTAATTCATTCGTAAAGCCATTCTTATGCAAATTGTTGCATTCAATAAAAAAAAAAAATTAAACAAAAGTTAACTCAGTGTAACAATTCAAAATTGATTGTAAAACTAAGTCGATGGTAAACCGTTGCATTGATTTCAGCATTGGTAGTTTTCGGAGCTGATTTTTAATGTATATAATTTTATTGTACATGTAAACACCATGATATTTCATAAAACTTATACTTTGTAGCTTTGGTTTTACGTGTTGGTGTTGTTGAAATGATCAATTGCGTGACGCAGGACACAAGTACGGAATAATAGTTGACTATTAGTTGAGTAATAGTTGTTGCACATCTTGTTCACAAGTGCTTTGTTGAATATACAATAATACGCACATAGACAAACTTTTACAAAGGCTGATGATCTTGGTCAAGACGACAGGAATAAACTTTCTCCTCTGCAGCTAAAATAAGGAGCGTTACAATCTGAAGGTCTGAGACACGTGGAGATATCCGATGGTTAAAAGGCAATGAGATTTATGAGGTCAGGAGAAAGATAGGCAGGACTCGTCGAGGTTTGTAATTTGTGACACTAGCTACATTTTGGAGGAGACCGTGGTTCACAGGGTCAGCTCCTTCTGAACGCCCCACAGGGTCTCAGCGCTCTTCACCAGCTGTTTCTCCTCTTCTGGCTTGAGGGTCATGTGGACAACATCTGTCAGGCCACTGTTACCCAGGATGCAAGGCACGCTGAGGAAGACCTCTTCATTCACACCATGCATTCCCTGTGAACACGCAACAAGTGTCAGATAATTGTCCTTTGTAGCACGGTTCCAAAACTTAGCAGGCTAATCACCTAACCAACAATTGTAGATATCATAGGCTGCTCCGAATGAAGTTCTGCCTTTAGATAACATCATTTTGGCCTAACCTAAAGCAGCGTCGTATGTACATTTTGAATATAATTCAATTCCAGAATGCACAGTGACAAACTCGGAGAAGCGTTTCATCCAAAATAGCTGACAATCTGAAGGGCTTTTATGCATTTTACGTCATGAGCGCCAATTGTGCCACTTGTTGCCATCCATGAAGAGTTGTTATTCGTACGCAAGATAGCTCAATCCAATTAAAACCGCACCCAATATTTGTGTGCTTGTGCTTTGTTAGCTTAGGAACATGCTAACGTAAGATGTACTGTAACCTACTATGAATGTTGTTCAAGTCTTATGCTCTTTGCATGATGAGCGCTATTTGTGGCACACAAAGAGTTGTTCAGATCAGGTACTCGGTACATAAGATTGTTAGCTTATCAACATGCTAACATAAGCTCCAACTGTTAAGATACTGGAACCATCTGTGAACATTAGTCAGTTCTTCGGTGTGCTTCAAGTTGCATAGGAGTTTCTGTCCACGAAGAGCTTCTCAACTCCCTCACTTGGACCAGGATGTTGCCATAAAAGGTAGCTGTCTATGTAGTCATTAGATGGCGGTTTGGAATGGAGTTTCTCTCTCTCTCTCTCTCACACACACACACACACTCACTCGGTTCACAATATTTGGTTAATGAAGATTGCTGGTCACACAGAAATAAACGAGAATCTCACCTTGACCAAGGTTGAAACTGGATGACACTTGCGTAGGTTCTTCAAGATGCTCTCACACAGGTCAGCTACAGACATACCAATAGCCCAGGAAGTGTAGCCCTTCAGCTTAATAACCTCATATGCACTGCCAATACAAACCAGATTTATGTTAAACACAGATAAACAACCACGAGTCCAGACTAAATGCATTCACACAAGGACTTGATTTATATGCTTTCTAATGGCAACACAGAGTACACATCTATTAGAGATCATATACAAACAAAGAAAAACGACGTGGCCTCTCTCCCTAAAATCTTTCTATAGGTTGTCCGGAGACTATTATTAGTGTACTAAACCAAGTCTAGTGGGTTACAAATTATTCACCTGTCAACCACCATCTTGTGGACGCTCTTCCAGTCCTCCTTGTCTTTATCGGTTCCCAAGTCAGGGTTCAGACCCTGGAGGGACACTCCAGCCACATTGACTCCGCTCCACACAGGAACTATAAAAGAAAGAGGACATTTACATTTTATGAAGAAAATTGTTCATTATGCTCCTGAAGCACATCTGTGCTCTTAAATCATCTTTGCAGTCCTCACCGCTGGAGTCGCCATGTTCTCCAATGACCCAACCGTGGCAGCTAGATGGGTGAATGCCCAGCTTCTCTCCCATCAGGTAACGGAAACGAGCAGAGTCCAGGTTTGTGCCGCTGCCGATCACACGGTTCCTGGGCAAACCGCTCAACTTCCAGGCCACGTAGGTCAAGATGTCAACTGAAGAGAAGAGGACATTGGTTTACGGTCTCGGAGGCTACATGACATCAACTGAAACCTTTGAGCACAAAAGGACGTTCCGTCGTAATGTCAGCCTAGGTATGACATACCTGGGTTTGAGACCACCAGAAGGATGCAGTTGGGGCTGTACTTCATGATGTTGGGGATGATGAACTTGAAGATGTTGACGTTCCTCTGGACGAGGTTCAGGCGGCTCTCGCCCTCCTGCTGACGGGCTCCAGCGGTCACAACGACCACTTTAGAGTTTGCGGTCACACTGTAGTCTGGAAATCACATGGAATTATCAATTTTGGAAAGATCCCACATTCCCTTGGTTTCTACATTCCTGTCAAACACTCTCTCAAAGCCTGTTCAGACCAAGCTTAAGTAGATCGTAGAAACCACTGGCACCATTGATCTCTATGATTTGATTATGCTTACAATGTTTTTGGAAAATGCACCCCAAGACTAAATAGTTGCACATTTGTTTTGAGCGGGGTGTCCAATTCGGTTTCTGGAGATGTATCTCCCTGCAAATAGTTAAGCTCCATCCCCGATCAAACACAACTGAACAAGCTAAGGAGATCTTCAGGAGCACTTGATAATTACGGAAAGGTGTGTTGGATCAGGGTTGGAGCTGAACTCTGCAAGTAGGTAGATCTCCAGGAACCAGGATTGGTCATCCCTGGTTTAGACACTAGGTTTTCAACCCTGCTCCTGGGGACCCACTGTCCTGTAAAGTTTTTTTTCAACCTGCTTCAGCTCACCTAGCCTGTGATTTTTAAGAAATCCTGAAGACCGTGATTAGCTGGTTCAGGTGTTTGATTAGGGTTGGAGCTAAACTCTGCTGGACAGTCGGTCCCAGGAGCAGGGTCGAAGACCTAGGTTTAGACTTCATACAAAAACTCCTACAGACCAGTTTACACTGGCAAAAAAAAAAATTTTCTGTAATGGAAGGTTGTTGCTTTTAACAAATTGTTGGATCTTTTCTTTCTTCATTTGGAAAGAAAAAGAACAATAAGACTTAAGGTGCATTGTACAACAGGATGAGTGCTTTTTTTTGTCTTGCTCCTAGTCTGAATAGACCTTTCACCTGCAAGGTTTCATTTTGTTATTGGTGTGAACAGACATTTATAGTACAGTGGCTTCAAAATTATTTCTCAAGTTAATCATTTATGAAATAATTCTGTTAAGGCAGGGGTGTCAAACTCAGTTCCTGGAGGGCCCACAGCCCTGCAGAGTTTAGTCACAACCCTGCTCAACCCTAACACACAAACCATGTCGTTTTCAAATATGCCTGAAGCACTTGATTAGCTGGATCTGGGGTCAGTTTCATAAAACATGTTTACCAAATAAGCCAGGTTTATTTAGGTTATTCTGACTTGTCACTTGAGTTAGTTCAAAATAAGTCAGACTAACTGAAATAAGCCTGGCTTATTTGGTAAACTAGTTTTATGAAACAGGCCCCAGGTGTGTTTAATTAGGGTTGGAGCTAAACTCTGCAGGGCTGTGGCCCTCCAGGAGTTGAGTTTGATACCCCGGTGTTAAGACAATTGGAACCAACTGTGAACGTTAATCATGTCTTTTAGGCATTTCACATCATGAGTGCTTGTGTGAGTTGCTGTGCATAAAGAGTTGTTCAAATAAGTTATTCTGTATATAAGATATCAATCCAATTAAAACTGCACCCAATATTAGGGATGCGCCGATCCGATATTCATATCGGGTATCGGCTCCGATAGTGCCATTTTTCTCGGATCGGGTATCGGTCAGAGAGAGCCTATCCAAATCCGAGATTTTATTTATTTTTTTCTCCGATTGTGCAAATTATTCTGTGTTACTTCTGAAGCCATACGATAGCTTAATGTGAGCTACATATGAATATTTAAGTCCTTACATTAAAGTTCACACAAACTCTTTTCTCCGCTGTGGCTGTCAGTCATTCGTTCAGCCTTTAAACCCTGGTCGCGTTCGGTTACAGCAGTCAGCTCGGTAAAGCGCTCTCCAAGATCATTCTGTGTTCCCGTTATACTGGATTCGTAAATACAGGTCTATGATTTTGCAAAAAGGACTTTATCTTCTTGCAGGAGTTTAATGTTTTGTTACTTGCTACCGGGTGTCTGAGAACAAAACACGGGCGTAGAAAAGACTATAAATTGTTTTTAAATATACACCGTAACTGAAATTTAAAACTGTTTAAAGAAAGGCTCAATAACTATTGCACAGATATAATACACTACACCCCAATTTCTCTTCCCTTTGTGCTTTGCAGTTTTTAAACACGAAGCGCTTACAAATGTGCGCATCGGGTGTGCAGAATGATGACGCCACAGCTTGACGCCGTGTTGCTTCAAGCGCATCATTCTGCACACTGGATGCGCACATTGTAAGCGCTTCGTGTTCATAGACTGTATAAAAACAGTTCGTGCTGCACTGTATTTGTCTTGTCCCATCATATATTGTCGCATTAAAAAAAAAAAAAAAAAAGCTATACATTCAAAAGAAATGCATTTTAATTTTATAGTATATACTTAAACGTATATATGAATGGATTTTATAATACAAATAGCAATGCGTAACATTTGACCATATTTAGTGCAACACTTATTTGTTCCCCACAAAATAGTTTTCACTAAATGTTTGGATTTCTAAAATTGTGCACTGATTTTTCTAGAATAACTTTTGCTGCCGAATTATCCACAAACCTAGTTTATGATCAATTTGTCTCATGGATTATAAATACATAGGCCTATATTTTTTCATATTTATTGTTCATTTTATTTTTCTTTATAATGAAGTAGTCTGTATCTAGTAGATTGTGAAAGAATGATTATCAGTTCCACACACAGAGATATATAAATTCTACATTTATTTAAATGGGGGGGAGGGGACAACCTTCACTGGTATCGGATCGGTATCGGCCAATACCGAACCCTA
>NW_015506022.1:309823-311104 GCF_001515645.1 Sinocyclocheilus grahami
AAAAAAAAAGTGTTCCTTTTCAAAACATTGTATATAACGGATTAAGATGCAGTTCCCTTTTAAATAACGGAATGCTGCGTTTAATTATTTTTTTTACACGGTCAACAATTTTGTAATTCCATTACAAATACTAATAATTTTGAATCTAGGTTACCTCACTGGTACATTTTATCACCACATCAGCACTAATCAAACTGTCTGCTCCTTAACCATAAATTAACCCCCTCCCCCACACATTTTCCTTTAATGGTAGATTTTGAAATCTGACCTTTATCCGCCACTATCTTGTGCGTCTTGAGAAAGAGGCTTCCATGCTGCAGGTCCATAGCCTCTCCTTTCAGCTTATCTTCCATCACGTCCACTAGCGCGAGTTCATCCGTCAGATCCTGCACAAACACCTGCATTGACTTCTACACTCCTCCACTGAGAATACACTCCCATCCACCTCTTAATGGCCAGTAGACAGTGGCGAATGTTGAATTTGCGGTTTAGTTTTATTACCCGTTCAATTCAAAAGTAAAATTGAATTTACACTATTTCTTATATATGGCATTGTAGGTTTAGCAACTGCATTCCACACCAATGGAAGAACGCAGAGAGAGAGCTGAAGTGTGATGCAAACTCTAGTCTCCAGATATGGGGATCATGTTTATTCTTGGCGGAGGTTCAAGGCCTTCCTTCTCATTCAGAAATCGCGCTACGTTCAAAGGTCAGGAAAGCTTTCAAAGCCGGTGTTATTTCCTTGAGCCGCAGCAGCTTTACCCAAAGTGAGAATTCAGGAGAAAAACACGATCGTTCAAGGAAGATACAGGAATCACGATGTTTTCATTCCATTTTTTGTTGTTGTTTAGAGGTTATGGGAACAACTGGACACGTGGCATTTCATTTCATTTGGACCTACACAAACGGTGCAACATTTTTCCAGTTGTTAATTTGATTAAAATCAGAGAAGTTGTAGTAGTAGTATATTATTATTTAATGCCATGTCAGCATCTTGGGCTATTTTCATGGCAAAAACAATAAGAAAAAAAAAATCTGTAACTTGGATAATTAAAAAAAAAAGTTACATAATTAAAAGAAAATAATAATAATAACTCAATTCTATAATAATTCCCCAAATTGTTTTAAATAAAAAAAAATTACAATTAAATTAAAGCAGTAAGCCCCAAGAAGCCGTGGTTTACAGTGAATATATAACAGTTGTTAAACACGAAGCGGAGTGCCTAAAACCCCCTAAGCGCTTATAAATTCACTGTAAACCACGGCTTCACGGGGCTTATT
>NW_015506022.1:311167-314952 GCF_001515645.1 Sinocyclocheilus grahami
GCTCAGCCAATCAGAATCAAGGACCGGAACTATACGTTTTATAATATTAATTTTACCCCGCTTTTTAAAAGTAGTAATTTTCATAAATTAACACTTCCAATTTTACTCCGTTTACTGAAAAAGAAACATATGATTTTATTATTTATCATTATTAATGTGAAACATTTTAAATGGCAAAGCATGAATGCTGTAGTCGGTTATACAGCAACACGACTGATGTGGCGGTGGATGTAGTGCAGTGACTCACGGACCTTGAGGAGGACGCTGACGGCGGCAGCCATCCCAACCATCCCCACACCCACCACGGTCACCTTGTGAGTGGGCCCCGCGGGCTCCTCCTTGCTCACGTGAGCGATGAGCTTCTCCTTCGTAGCGGCCATCTTCAGCTGCAGGAGACAAACTCATCAGCTAGACGCAATGCATCAATGATTTGCTTTCGGTATCAATGCTCTTCGAGATCGAACGAAACGGCATCTTGTAAACGATCGGTTAAAGCAGTGGTTCATTTCCTGACACCGAGGGATGCAGCCATGTGTGTTATCTTCATGTCAAGTGCAGTGAGGGCAAAGGTTAAAGGCTTCAGCCTCTGCAGTGCTGTGTGTGTGCAGACGCACGCAGAAGGAAGGATCTGCAGGATTCATACAGATCGGATCAGCAAACCACCTTAAGAGCCCCTCACTCGAGACTCATCACAAGCACTTCAGTTCAGAGACCGTCGTTAATCACGAGAAAACGAAACGCTTTACTGAATCATGCTAACGCTGGGGAGACCGTGTAGAACATGCACTTATGAGTGGATTACATTGGCATTCATTTATTTTAACCAATAAATAAGAACATTTTAGAGTTGACGTTGTATTGCTGGATAAATATTGAACTTAACATTGATATTTTAATTAAATTGTGACTATTTTAACAGTAACTTGGAATATTTAGTTACAGTTGGATGTCAAGAACACTTGTACTAATAAAATACATAAAAAAAGTAAAGATGTTTGCAAGAAATTACTTTAATTTAGCAACTTAATGTACTACAATAACTAAAGCTACAACAAAATTAACAACTATAGACATTTAGTAATAAGTCAAATTAAAAATCAACTTAATACACATATATATATATATATATACATATTTTTTTTTTTGTTAAATAACTATAATAGTACATCAATGATCCTATAATAGCATCTCAACTATATACTAAAATAACACTGATTCTCAGTCGACTCTGGTTACTTTATTACAGTAATTAAAATTAATTTTCCGGGTAGAGGGCGGTGTAGAGCTGACGCAAATTGTGCATTTGATTTCGAGACCATAAATGGGGAAATTCTGCACATGCTGCATGAAATACTGACTCATCTCGCGGAGAAATTGTGCAAAACGGGACCTTTATGTAGTCAGGCGTCCCTAAACGCAGCCATAAAAACTACAAGCACCAGAATGCTTTGCGGTTCAGGAAGCGACTTCCGGTGACTCACACAGCAGCATCCAGCAGAACAGAACCGCACGCTGCAGTATACACTAATGCGCGCTAATAAATCACCGCATGAACCAGAGAGGCGTGTGTTTATACGGCAATACCGAAAAACAACCTTTATTTTGAAACGAGCAGCAACAGGTCGTGTTCGAGTTCACAAGCCGCGCGGAAACATCCGTGGACAGTTGTATTCGAGATGAGTAACGTTATAGACGATGGTTACTGCAGATGTGGATTCAACAGCAATGAAGGAGGATTAGCGTTCAGCATCGTCTCTCTGCAGATTACAGTAAATATGTGACCAAATACACATCCTAGTGATAGTAGAGTGCCATGTAGAGATCCTAAACACTTCATTACATATATTA
Source organism: Sinocyclocheilus grahami (assembly GCF_001515645.1). Classification (NCBI taxonomy): domain Eukaryota; kingdom Metazoa; phylum Chordata; class Actinopteri; order Cypriniformes; family Cyprinidae; genus Sinocyclocheilus; species Sinocyclocheilus grahami. Next base: position 313,016 of record NW_015506022.1, read on the forward strand.
TGGAGAGAAAACACCACCCACAACCGCGTATTCTGCGCTTTAAGACTGTAACCTTTTTATGAAAGGTGTTTTAAATGACTAACTAGTGGCAGCTGGTGTCTTACCTGGTTGCGGCAGTAGTTTGACCGTGCGGACTGCTCTGTGTCTGTGCTGTTGCTGCTGACTCTGAGAGGACGGCGCCGCGCGCTTATAAAGTCACGCTACGTGCGTCATTTGCATATTAATCAGGTGGGCGTGGCTTCGCGGCTCGTGGGGGAAGTCACGTCCATCTGGGGGAGCGTCATGGAAGCGGATGCGGCTCGGAGGGTCACGTGCGAAGCTTCATTACACTAGTACGTGTTTCTTAACCTACAGATATGGCTAAGTCACAAATGATCTGCCCACAAAAGGTATTTCATATGGAAAATATCTATTGTATGTGTAATGCAAGTATTTTTTTTATTTTTTGCAAACAATAAACGCAACACAAATATGCTAACGTTCTCATTAAGTTATAAAAAGCAATGATATCTGAACATTCAAAAGTGAATGTTTTAGAAACCTTTTTTTTTTTCTTTCTTTTTTTCTCTTGGTTGTGCAAACATGGGAAGTTTTCATCATCATGTGTGACCCTGGAGCACAAGACCAGTCATAAGGGTCAATTTTTGTGAAATTGAGAGTTATGCATCATCTGAAAGCTGAATACATAAGCTTTGCATTGATGTATGGTTTGTCAGTATAGGACGATATTTGAAAATCTGGAATCTGAGGGTGCAAAAAAATCTAAATACTGAGAAAATCTGCTTTAAAGTTGTCCAAATGAAGCTCTTAGCAATGCATATTACTAATCAAACATTAAGTTTTGATATATTTACAGTAGGACATTTACTAAATATCTTCATGGAACACGATCTTTACTTAATATCCTAATGTTCATAACTTTGAGAGAACCTTAGCCAAAGTTCTGAGAATGCTCCTGTTAGCTGGAAATATTCATATCGAAACATTAATTACATCGATTTGTTTTCTCTCACATTGAATTATGTTTTGATCTCACATATCGCAGGCTATTGAAGCCGGTTATTGGATGTAAATAAAATAAAACCGCACTTGAAAACTAATATAATATAGTAATAATACAAATGAAATAGGTTGAATAAGTAAAATAGGTAAAAAAGTAATGAATGCTAAATAATAAAAACGGTCTGTTAATCTGTGTGTTAAGTTGTTAACGTTTGGACCATTGATAATTGCAAGACACTGTATACACACACAAACTGCAAACCTCACAATGAAAATGCATGAACATAAGAAAAAAATGTATAGAGGAATTTTGCGCGAGGATGCTGTGAATGTTTCTTCTCTGTAAGTGCAGTGTGCTTCATCAGAGTCAGGAGAGCAGTGTGAATGTGCTGCGTCATGGTTAGCTGGCTTGAAGCTTTCACTAGAGATGGGCGTATCGATCCTGATGCAAGTAGCGAAAGTATCGATACTCAAATAAAAAATATCGATACTAAGGTGTTTTATTTACCAGTGATTTTGTTTATTTAACAAAAAAAGGAATGCGTACATTATGCATTGAATTGGAACTGTGTAGCATAGAAGTATTTTCCTGCTCATCTGAACCAATCCATCACAGAGAGCGTTCACTCACTTCTGACCTTCTGACGGTGCATTCAAACAGGGCTGCGTTTCCCAAAAGTGTCATAAGAAACCATTGATGCTTTTGGGAACGGCAGCCCTGAACAATGCTTATCAGAGGACAGAAGGACGGAGTTATTTCACAATAAATAAACTGAAATTGTAGCCTACATAGTTTGTGCAATTACATTTATTTAAACTGAACGTTAAAAGTTCATACTGATCACGTTATATTCAGTAATGTTAGTATAAATCATACACTGTCAGAATAAAAAGGTTGCATTTTATGCATGCAACAGCCGGTCACTGGCAGTCCC
>NW_015506022.1:315633-316182 GCF_001515645.1 Sinocyclocheilus grahami
CTCAGACAAATGAAACTACATTTATGTATCTTATATGTACTAAGCTACTGAGCTATGCTTTGATACAACCTCCCAATTTTTCTCTTTTTTAACAAAATGTGCTTTTTTTTTTAGCTTGGACTGTGTAATATAATTTCACCTTTATATTTAACAGCATTCAAGATGTTTTTAACATTTCAAAACACATTCTGGTGTTAGCAGACAGATTACACTTTCACATGTGACCGACAGTTCCACAACAAATATAAAATATCATAATGAAATATTATCAAAATATTCAACTGACGGAGTTGACCCATCTGACGGAGGTGACGAAAACCTGAATTTGTAGTCATTTTAACGATCAAACACATTGAATCAGTCAATTACTGCTTTAAAACAAACACAACAAACAGTGAGTATGTTATTGTTTATAAAGCTTTTATTCAAGAGTCACATTTAAGTATTTTGATATATCACTGGAACACATGATCTTATGGTGGTGACATCTGACGGTGTTGACAGATTTGGCATTTCTTTCACAAAACCATTGGAGTTCATGTAGTAGCC
>NW_015506022.1:316192-317323 GCF_001515645.1 Sinocyclocheilus grahami
TAAGGTGTTTTATTTACCAGTGATTTTGTTTATTTAACAAAAAAAGGAATGCGTACATTATGCATTGAATTGGAACTGTGTAGCATAGAAGTATTTTCCTGCTCATCTGAACCAATCCATCACAGAGAGCGTTCACTCACTTCTGACCTTCTGACGGTGCATTCAAACAGGGCTGCGTTTCCCAAAAGTGTCATAAGAAACCATTGATGCTTTTGGGAACGGCAGCCCTGAACAATGCTTATCAGAGGACAGAAGGACGGAGTTATTTCACAATAAATAAACTGAAATTGTAGCCTACATAGTTTGTGCAATTACATTTATTTAAACTGAACGTTAAAAGTTCATACTGATCACGTTATATTCAGTAATGTTAGTATAAATCATACACTGTCAGAATAAAAAGGTTGCATTTTATGCATGCAACAGCCGGTCACTGGCAGTCCCCCAAACGAACCATGGTTTTACTAAAGTTCAACTATAGTATTTGTGGATTTCCATGGTTACCACTACAGTAAACATATTTTAACCATATGTAAACAAAAATATAACTTCATATGTTGCAATTAAGGCGTATTGAATGTTAAAATGTGTTTCAAATATAAAGTTAGTGGGTATCATTACCCATTTTACTCTTAGTAATTTAATAATTTCATGAATTTCATAATTTAAAAGTTCAGTTTAGAAGTATCGTATCGATATCGACGATACTGGCTTTTAAAAGTATCGTATCGAAAACAAAATAGGTGGTATCGCCCATCCCTAGCTTTCACCAAAACAAACTGCCCAAGCAAATGGATGCACAGGAAGAGTATTAGTGTCGGTAAATGTTGTATCTTTTTATCTTTTAGAATGCAGAATGCATTTTTATAATTATCTCATAGCCTACATGATGATAACTGAAACGTAAACCATCAGTTTTAGACTAAAATAAAAAAATGTTTTACCTGAAAACGGACAACAGAGAACAGACTGATTATTAAGTTGTAAAAAGAGCATTCCGTGCTGTGTTTAACATGTTTTGTAATGAATCTCGTGGTGAGAAAAGTGGAATGGACTTTCTGGATAAATATTAACATTTCGGTTTTCAGTATTTTTTGTGTTTAAGTTCAGTTAGAATCTTTGTTATTTGAT
>NW_015506022.1:318719-341592 GCF_001515645.1 Sinocyclocheilus grahami
TTAAAATTGAAAATATTTTTATTTTTAAACCTAATAGCAGTTACAATTGCTGGACCTGTTTTGTCCCACGTCTCAAGAATGACTGGTTTAGCATTACGCATCTTCGTATTATATATTGGATTATATTTTACTGGAAACACAAGTATATAAATGATGTACCTTATGTTGTAGAATAAAATGTGACAGTATCTTGAGCTTGTTTTAAACACAAACTTTATTTAATTAAAACCCGATTAAAATACCAATTGACTTCAGGACGATGGAACCGGAAGTGACTATAAAGGTAAGAATAAAACAGTCTTGTCTTCACTTTTTTCGCCTCAAATGCTGAAATGACTGTTTATACGCTTCCGTGACTGTCCAAAACGTGTGAATATGAAGCACGTGATTGGTTGTCTGTTGCTAGCCATAAGCAGTTAATTCACACTGTAAAATTCTGGCTGCTAACCCTGTTGCACTGCAGGGTTTCATAACTCCATGTAGAAGCACAACTAACCCTGCTTCTAAGTGTTTATCATTTTCAACTACAAACCGAAAACTTTTCATGTGTTTTGGCTATTCATTTAGGGTACATTTACTCAAACAACAATCTACTAAAATGTGAAAAGTTTTGTGTACGGACAACAACGTTGCGATCCCCCTTCACACGAATCTGCAAAAATGACTAAAAATGCTGTATTATTCATGCCAGGCCAGTAGTTGGCAATGTAACTTTGTAAACAGAGACTACACACCTGTGGACATACACATTCTTATAGCGTGCTTCTCAAACGGAAGGCTGCATCGTACCAAGGTGGAGTCCTTCCTAGTCTCAGCCTCAGACGTCACGTCCACGGACGTCTGTCCAAAAAATCCTCTATTGTGTGGTGTCATTACGATTATTTAACTACTCCCGATCGAGACGGAGCGTCGCCAAACTCAAATAGTAAATATCAAACTTATATTTACGACTCTTGATCAGGCTGCCTCTGACGTGATACCCGCGATAGCCAATGAGAGCGAGCAAGCGTCACCTACGTGCTTCTATAGCTGAAACTTGGCAGTCACAAACATGCCATGAAAGCAGAGAACATCACCCATATTCTTTGTTATACTTTGTTTTTCACTGTACAACAGAAAGCATGCCAGGAGAGCCAGCTGACAACGTTGATTGTATTCTTTTTGTTTTTCTTCTCTAGTCACGTTTGATCTTGCGAATGTCAATGAGATCACTTACCACTGTGAAATCGACAAGTGTGTGGTCTTGTGGTCTGGTCGAATCGTCTAGTGTGCGCGTTCAGAGGATTATAGGGCTAAAAATCGGTTGAACTGTCTTCATGTCTGTGGTCTCCCATGGTTTTAAAATCGGTTAAAGGGGTCATATGATGCGATTTCAATATTTCCTTTCTCTTTGGAGTGTTACAAGCTCTTGGTGCATAAAGAAGATCTGTAAAGTTGCAAAGACTAAAGTCTCAAATCCAAAGAGATATTCTTTATAAAAGTTAAGAGTCAACCACGCCTACCTAAAACGGCTCGTTCTAACACGCCCCCACATATCTACATCACTATGTGGGAAGATTTGCATAACGCCGCCCAAATGTTCACGCAAAGAAAGAAGGCGTAACTTTTATTCTCACTGTAGTATTGTTGCTGCAACCATGTCGTGAAGACTCTGTGTGCTTCGTTGTGAAAGCGAAACTACTTTGTTTGGTCTTCCAAAAGAGGACGATATCCTCTTCGTCATGCCTAGAGCTGATCCATGCTGGTCACTGAGGGAATACATCAACTTTCACCGTGGACGAAGCGGAGTCCAGCCCGTCACATGTGGTTGCCGCGATCCGCCGGGCACGCCGTACTCGACCCCGCCGCCTCAGCTCACTCTATCCCGGCCTCAGCACATGCTAAGCCGGGGCTTCCCCTCACGCTAGGCCGCTGTATTTTTCGTTGTGAAAGCGAAACTACTTTGTTTGGTCTTCCAAAAGAGGACACGACTACAAATCAGTGGTTAAGTTGTATTTACAACACTGTTCCAGAACAGTTTAACCCAAATATCCAGATGTGTGCAGCACATTTTATGGAGGACTGTTTACTGATCCTGGGAGAGTAACGTTAAAAGTAACTAAAATGCCGGCAGTTCTGACTCACGTAAGTACGTTTTCATTTAAAGGATTTGCCACTGATGATTCAAACGTGAGTTTTGGGCAGTGTAGAGTAGCACTTGTTGTTTGTCATTTCTCCGATCACAAATGCAGACAGAGTTTTATGTTTACGCGGCGCGATGCAATGCAATGCGTAAAAAGACAGTATAAGTCATTATAATCAGTAATTATGTCCCCACTGGATGCAACAAATGCCTCGTTTGTAATGGGTTTTAATGTTTTTGTCTCGTCGCTCCGGCCGGGACACGGCATCAACAGTATGGTAAGGGGCGTAGCATTTCCGTCACACGCTTGAGGTATTCGGCCAATCACAACGCACTGGATAGCTGGCCAATCACAGCACACCTCGCTTTTCAGACCGATGAGCTTTGTAAAAATCTACACGTTTCAGAAAGGCGGGGCATAGAGGAGAAACAATAATGTACAGTATGTGAAAAATAATGTGTTTTTTTTACTTTAAACGGCATAAACACATTTCATTACACCAAATACACAAAATAATGTTCTTTTTAGCAACATCATATGACCCCTTTAAGATTTGAAAATCGTCTAGTTTGCAGCCAGCTTTAGTCCTTCAGAGTCTTGTCGGCTAGAGTCCTCCTCGGCATTAAATGCTAGAATGAGACAGTCAAGTAAGTGTGCGTGGCTACGTCACATATGCTCCCGCCCTCACCACCACAGCACGGAAATACTAATAAAACTTAGTTTTGGAAAAATACTTATATAATCTGGCTTTCTATTAAAGGCAGGGTAAGCGATTTCTGGTAGCCAGTGTTGATATTTGAAATCACCAAAACAAACACGCCCCTACCCCAAAAGGGTCTTGCCCCTATTTTGATAGCTCCGCCCCACAAATACTGTATGTACGCAACCCAGGCAACGATTAGTTCTGTGAAACAAAGCAAAACCAATGCTACACCGTGTCTACACCGGACGCGAGCGACGCGGCGCAACAAATCCCAGACAGAAAACTGCTGCCGGGTTCTATTTATGACGTGCTGACACAAATTTCAAATGGTTTTCAACGGTTGTTTGATCGCGTCCAGTGTAGACAGACTTTAGCTGTTGTAGACACAGTGTTACTCACCTATTGATAAGAAGCAAAGCAACCTCAGCGTCCGATCGCAGGCCTCCGCTCCTTGAGTTCTCTCCAGCGCTGGAAAGCTGATCCGATATTTACACGGGTCCTACTGCTTGCCTTATCGTTCCGCAGACGTTTCCCCCTTTTGTTTTTTATCCGCAATCTCTATCTTTCTGTCGCTCGGCTCGACTAATGTCCGTCCCATGCACTGAAAGCTCTCTCCTCCACATCACGAGTAGACACGCCCCTTATTGCTGATTGGCTACAAGTTTGTTTTGCTATTCGGCCAGAATCAGTTTTCTAAAGTGTTTTTGAAAAATTACATACCCTACCTTTAATACAATACAATGAATCACAGCCGTCTAGTCTCCCGGTGGCTTACATTATTGGCAGTTTAGCGTTTAGTGAGCAATTTACACCAAAACAAAAAATAACATCTATGCTTTCATGTCTGGAAGCATTATTTTTGTCTTACATTTCATAATAAATTCAGACAAGCTCAGTACTGAATCGTTTTTTCGTCAGTATTGTCATGAAATGAAATGGGTACAAAGGATTGTGGGTGGTTGAAGGTCACGGAGGATACATCCCATGCATCCTTCAAATTCAGCTGAATGAAGGACACGAAACGAAGGCTGCCTTCCAAGGATCCTTGCAATTGAGATGGCCTTCAGTGACGTTTGATGACGTGGCAGCCGAAATATGCAGCCTTCGGAGGATGCAGCCTTCCGTTTGAGAAACATCCATAGACTAACACGTAGCCTAATATCCGCATGAAATCACTGTTTTCACAAATTCGCTTGTTTGAGACGAACAATATCTTTTTACATTTTTATTATTTTTTTCCAACTTTCACAGCGCTTTCAAACCATTTTCAAAGGTTTGCATTTTTAGGCCGTAAAACGTATTAAATGTTTTCAGTGTTTTAAATGAAAATGGTGTCGTATAAACTCCGCGTTACACAACAATTACGTTTTGGGGCCGTGAAAATGAAAGGTGAAAACAGGTTCAAAAGTTTCTGAAAACGATAGCATTATTGTCTCTGTGTAAACTAAGAAAATGCAAATTTGTGATGTCATGCACATTCTGTTGGTATGTGCACAGGTGTTTATTTACAAACTGACATCGCCAACTATGGGCCTGGCATTACGCGGATCTGTGTGAACGGGGATCTTTTTGACGATGGCTGCGTTTACACTTGGCATTAACATGCGACCTGTATCTAGATGTCCACATACACATTGAAAAGACAAATGTAAACGCGCTTCTGATCGGAATGCGTCCTGATCCAGAGGGAGTCGTGGACGCTTTGTGATCGGATCTCAGTGTGATGTAAACGTAATCCAGCCATCGTGTCTGCATTCGCAGGTCAACTTCACGTCAAACCCTGTCCCCTCTCTTCTCTGTTGGAAGAAAGATGGAGAAGAGAACCCGAAAGTTGCAGAACCACTCATTCTCTGTAAAGAACGCGCATTTTTCCCACCACAGCTGGCAAAATAAAACCCACCACTTCAGGTCGACTTTGCACCAGGGCCATCCTCTGCAGACTTATAATATTGTGCAGGAAAGACAGATCCGATTGGTAATCCAGATAGAGAAGTCTGATTATGTTGCCAAGTGTAAACCCACTTTGTCCTGATTGACTGATGATCCGATCTTCTTGATCGGATCGCAGTGATCGCATGTTAATGCCAAGTGTAAATGGAACAAATGTTGTCATCTGTATGCGAAAATTTTCAATAACACAAAGCAAAAACTTTTCTGTTTTTAGTACATTGTTGTCATGTAAACGTACCCTAAATTAAATGTGAAACATTTATCTACCTGGAGTTAAAAGCAGGGTTTAGAACCACGGGGATAAGTGCAGTGTGAAAAGCCCTAAAAAAGAGAAGAAGAAAAGAACACATAAAATAGCTAAACAAACTTTACAGAAAATCGTTTTTTCGCTTTGAATCCTGAGCTGTTTTGCTATATACAGCAAGTTTAACTTTAACTATGGCATTTGCTCGTTTTCAGTTTGGTTTGCAACACAGAATAAGGACCCGTCCTTGTGTGACGTGTCATCTGTGTTAACCTTTCATCAAGAGTTGCTGGATAAAGGGTGCATCCCTTCCACGCTCGAAGTATATGTGGCAGCCATCACTGTGAATCACCCACTAGTGGCTGACCAGTCAGTCGGCAAAAACAACCTTGTTGTTAAATTCCTGAGGGGAGCTTGAAGATTGAATCTGCCTCTTCCTCATACCGTGCTGACCTGGGACTTATCCAAGGTCCTCAAGGCCCTTCGAGGTCCCCCTTTGAGGCGCTCCAGTCAGCCGACTTATTGCCCCTGTCGCTTAAGACTGCTCTTTTTCTAGCTTTAGCATCGGTCAAGCGAGTGGGTGATCTGCAAGTGTTCTTAGTCAGTGCTTCCTGCCTTTAGTATGGGTCTAACGACTGTAGAGTCATCCTCAAACCAAGACATGGCTATATGCCCAAGACGTTCTGCACTCGTTCAGAGCACAAGTTATCACCCTTCTGACTCTTCCTAACTCAGAGGATGAGCAGGGTCTGAATTTCCTCTGCCCGGTTCAGGCCCGTAGAGTGTATAGGCACTTTCGCACCGGAGGAACCTTTTCATAGTTTCTAGAACTATTGGCGGAAGTTCCTGGTTTTTGGCGTGTTCGCACCACATGAACTAGGAACGTATTTAGTTCTAGGAACTCCGTTTGGGGGAACTAATGGCACTTTTCCACTGCGTGGTACGACTCGGCTCGGCACGGCTCAGTACGGTATTGCAACGGTATGTGTTTCCACTGCAGTTCAGTACCGCTTTAGAGTGGGCGGGATTACGGTATGTGTTTCCACTGCAGTTCAGTACCGCTTTAGAGTGGGCGAGATTATTCACATGTCGTTATAGTTGCACCTCTATTGCCGCAACTCCTGAAAAACGTTTTCATTCCGCGTCGTCCCATCAAGCTCGCTGGATCCGCTCCTCTGCTATCAACGAGAGGAACGTCTGTACTTCCTCAACAGACAACGAAACAGCCACTTTTTGGTTGTTAAAAAAGGTGCGCTCGTTCAAAACAGTTGCGTTCGATCCTTCGCTGGCTGTGCTGATTTAAATCTAGCGGTTCTGTTGTGTTTGTTTAGTGACGATTCTCTCCGGCCAATCCGTGATCAGCAGAGTTTACGGTCCTTCCTTTGGTAACGGTACCGTGCCGTACAGTGGAAAAGCACCATAAATTAGCTCCTACTTCAGAGTAGGGTCTAAAACAGCTCTATAGGAACTACCAATGACGTAAGTGTACGCTGATTGGCCAAACACTTATGAAACACCAGCTACCCGGCATTTTGAATAAGCAGTGTAAAAATATTTACTCCACGAACATGAAAAACAGTGATAATGACATTTACCTGTTGCCTGCAGCGTTATGTTCTTTTTTCAGCCTTGATGATAACACTGCAAGTTGTCATAGGAGATTTAGTCAGATTTTCGTGCTCTTTCAATTGCGTAATACCATGCAGTGGAAAAGCGCCATAAATTAGCTCCTACTTCAGAGTAGGGTCTAAAACAACTCTATAGGAACTACCAATGACGTAAGTGTACGCTGATTGGCCAAACACTTATGAAACACCAGCTACCCGGCATTTTGAATAAGCAGTGTAAAAATATTTACTCCACGAACATGAAAAACAGTGATAATGACATTTACCTGTTGCCTGCAGCGTTATGTTCTTTTTTCAGCCTTGATGATAACACTGCAAGTTGTCATAGGAGATTTAGTCAGATTTTCGTGCTCTTTCAATTGCGTAAATTGTGCATTTACATTCTATCTCCGTTATCATAAAACCCCGCAACACATAACAAAAACGGCTCCAATCATGGCATTCTCCATTCAGCGGTTGTTGAAGTTTGTAAATGCCACAAAGACGTCGCTGTCGGCTGCTTCATAGCTCCGGTTGCTGATGTGAATGCAACCAGGAAAATGGCCCGAGAGCGAAATTGGTTCTCTAGGAACCACCATCCTGGCTAGTTCCCAGAACTAAGTTCCTAGAACTACATAGTGCGAAAGCGCCTTATGTTGAGCACTCTGGCCACTTTAGGCAATCAGAGCAGCTCTTTGTATGCTTTGGAGGCCACTCTAAAAGGCTGTCAGTTATGAAGCAGAGACTATGCCGCTGGATAGTTGATGCTATAGCCCTGTGGCCTTCACTCCACCAGAGGAATGGCCTCCTCCTGTGCTTGGTCCAGCAGAGTTTCAATTGGAGACATCTGTGCGGCCGCCGGCTGGTCTTCGCTGTTGTCACGTGTGTGTTCCTGTTTAGTTCCTGTTTGTCCTTATTTGGTCCTTCCAGTTCCTTTTCCCATTATTAGTAATCGCCTGTTCCTTGTTATTAGTTATCCTCATCACCTGTCTGCCCCTCGTTATCTGCCCTATTTGAGTTTGAGCCCATTCTGTTCTCCCTTGTCTGGAATTGAATGTCAACCCCTCGTCCTACGTGTGAGTTCCTGTCTGTGTGTTCTTTATTTGGAGAAATAAAGACTGTTTCCTGTTAATCCTCTTCGTCTCCACGCTCCTTCGTCTCCTCGCCTCCGCCACAGTAGGCAACCCATGACAGCTGTCTACCTTCACTAGATTTTATGACCTGGACATCCCTGCCCTTCAGGCACAGATCTCGTCCGCCTAATCTCCCTGATCCCCTTGCAAGTGGAAAAGGCCCTAGTTATGTTGACCCTTGCCTCGGGACCTAGGTCTTATTATTAGCTCATGCTACTTAGAAGCCCTTACTGCAGGCACTTCACTTTGTTTTGCGCTTACGTTACATTAGAAACTCTAAAAATTTATGTTTTTAGAACGTTCTAGGAACCAAAATACAATTTTCCCATAACGATTTGGAAACCTAATGTTTACATGAAGTAGGGCTGATAATTCTGGAATCAGATCAATTTTGCTGTCGTCTTTTTAAAATCTACATTCAGAGTTGTTTAGAGGACATGAGTGATTTGTTTTTTTGAGCAATTCTGTCGAGTAAATGGTTTAAAGCCTGACCCACACTACTCAAAACATTGGAGTCAAAATCCCTAACTGTTAAGGGTAATTGTTAAGGATGTGTAGTGGTTTGGTCATTAAAATAATGGGCAAAGTCTAATTCATGTCACGACCAGACATCTTTGGCCCTTCAGTAAAGTCGATTCCTCTAAGTGGAATTTATTGACTCTCTCAACTCCCAACAACTTGGAATCAATTATTTGTGGTAATGATTCTCTGCCCTAACTATCAGTAAAGATGTTATTTACTGGTTTGAAATTAAACACTACTTTACTAATTACTGCACAATTTACACTTTCTAACATTTTGCATAGCATTAAAAGTATTTTTTAAAATAAAAAATCAATAACAAATATTTTTTCTTGTGTACATATATACTGTATACAGTAGTATATATATAAGAAGCTCTAAAAAGAAGCTTGTCCATCACTCATGTACAGTGATAGGCTGGGATTCACCCCTCCTAGGGACACAATTTAATGAAAGTAGAAAGCTGTCCAAAGCGAGACCTTGTGATCCCATCGTTAAGAGAGGAATCGGGGTTAATTGAGGTGGTTAGAGCGATAGTGTTTCTTCCTGAGGGGTGAGATGGTAAAGCCACACCAGCGCCCTTCTCTGTCACTGACACATGTGGGTAGTAAAGGTCAAGTGTGGCCGGCCTGTATCTCTGTCTGGCTTTTCCTCCTACTTTCCGTGACCTTCTCTCTATCCTGCCATCCTTCTCATTCAAACTCCATTTCACAGATGGCAGAAATCTGTGTGGGGCAGGACAGCCGGTGAGGCAGGAGGCTGGACCGACTGTTTACCTGTTTTTATCTGTTACCTGATTTTATGACTCTTGGGACTCTTGGGAAATATTAGTGACCCCCTGCCAACGTGACATTCTCTCTGCTTTCAGTGGGTGTGTGGATCTTCATACACTGGTTGTGTAGCTGTGAGTGTAGCTGATACATTTAAGGACTCTCAGATAAAAGTACTATTGTAGTACCATGGTTCATCAATGGTATCAGATGGTAATACAATTTTATTGATAATGGTATCAATACATTGATGTAATATATAGCCACTATATTCTTGAAAGTTGAATATCATGTAAATACCATTGATATGCTGTGGTACTAAAATTACCATGGTATTTACATGACATTCAACTTTCAAGAATATAGTGGCTATACATTTACATTTAATCTTTTAGCAGACACTTTTATCCAAAGCAACTTACAAAAGAGGACAATAGAAGCAATTAAACCAACAAAAGAGCAACAATATGTAAGTGTCCTATACCATGGTCCAAAAAAATACAATCATGGTACTCTTTTGTACGTGTATTCCATGGTACACATCCAAAGAAACATGGTATTATTGAGATATACAGGTGCATGTAAAAAAAAAAATAATTTATATTGTGAAACATTTCAAAACATTAAAACGTTCTAGATTCATTACATGTAAAGTAAATCATTTCAAACGTTTCTTTTGTTTTCATTTTGATGATTAGAGCTTACAGCTCATGAAAGTCAAAAATCCAGTAGCTCAAAATATTAGAATATTTCCTAATATTCTATCAAAAATTTGTGATTCTCATCAATCAAAAAAAGAATTTGCAAAACAGAAAAGTTCAAGTTGTTTAAAGTATGTTCATTTATGCACTCAATACTTGGTCGGGGCTCCTTTAGCACAAACTCCAGCTTCAGTGAGGTACTAATAGTGCTGAGGCACTATTGAGCCTTCAGCTCGTCTGTATTGTTGGATCAACTGTTTCTCATCTTTCTCTTGAAAATATCCCATAGGTTCCATGTGGGGTTCAGGTCAGGCATGTTTGCTTGCCAATCAAGCACAGTAATATCATGGTCAGCAGAGCACTTGAACGTGGTTTTGGCACTGTGGGCAGGTGCTAAATCCTGCTGGAAAAGGAAATCAGCATCTCCATAAAGCTTGTCAGCAGATGGAAGCATAAAGTGCTCCAAAATCTCCTGGAAGATGGCTGCATTGACTTTGGACTTGATAAAACACAATGGAGCAACACCAGCAGATGTCACGGCACCCCAAATCATCACTAACTTTGGAAATGTCACACTGGACTTCAAGCAGCTTGGATTCTGTGCCTCTCCAGTCTTCCTCCAGGCTCCAGACCTTGGTTTCCAAATGAAATGCAAAATTTACTTTGATCTGAAAAGAGGACTTTGGAGCACTGAGCAACATTCCAGTTATTTTTCCCCTTAGCCCAGGTAAGATGCTTCTGACGTTTTTTCTGTTTCAGAAGTGGCTTGGTAGCCCTTTTCCTGAAGACGTCATGCAGTGTGAAACCCCCTGTCACCGATCCATCGTGCAATGTGAACACAGCAGCAACTGAATGCTACCCCAGATAGTCCCGCAGTGTGAAAACAATGGCGATCCGATGAGTTTGAAAATCATGCAATGTGAACTCGGCATAAGTGAGTGAACATCAATAAAGATCACACAACAAGTGCGCGCTCTCTCTCTCTCTCTCTCTCTCTCTCTCCCTCCCTACTGTTAAGTAACGTGTGCATTGTTTTACTTACTTCTTTTTGACATATCCGACCGAACTACAAACTTTCCAGTGATGTCTGAGAAAGGGATATTCACTTGACAAGCTCGCGCATCTGTGCCGCCGCGCGCTCAATCCACTCAGCGTGATTTGCTTACCAGCTGGCGCACATCAGCTATACAGGCATTAATACTGAATGTTTTATATTCATTGCATACATATACTTCATAGACATCTTTAATCTCTAATAACTCCATTCTGTTGTCTGTTGTCGGTGTTTCTTTGTCTGAATACGGCACTTATCACATGCTGTGTGGTATCGGCATTTGGTATGGGGCATTTTAACGAGTACGAGTACAGGAGCTCAGTATCGGGCCCGATACCGATACCAGTATCGGTAATTAGATTACTATGGTGCATATGCAAAACGGCTTCTGATTTTTTGAAGTCGACTTTTATGTGATGAGAGTCGAAGTCGACTAGTCGCTGATGACGTCATTAATGAACAAATAAGTCTGGAGCTGTGACAAACACCTTGTGCACAGCTATGGCATATGACACAGTGCTGCCCACACGGCTGTTGCTCCTATAACAGCTCATTTTTATCAATTCTTTTGTCCTTGGGTCGTTATATTTCTCACAGATTTCTGCTCGTTCTAAATCTGATACAGATAAAGTAGCACAGTAAAGATTACATTCATATAAATGCATTAGTGGGAGCGATTGCATGTGTGAATTAATTCTACCTGGCAGCGTCTCTCTACTAGTAGTGAAGCTGTGGGATTTAGTTATTAAGAAATAAATGCTTGAACTTTTCAGTTTCTAAGCTATTTTATTGAGAAATCACAGAACAGTGTTGACAATACATTTCCGGACTGAATGATTCTATGTGTGCGTGATGTACATTAGATTAGAACGGCGATTAACTTACCTGTACAATAAGCTGTTTAAAACGTGCATTCTCCTGTTAAATTTCGAGCATCCAGTAATATAATCACACATGTAAGTCCAAGTGTATTGGAGATGTTGCCACAGGATTTAGTCTCGCTCCATTTTTTTTCTCTTTATGCAATCCCAGATGTACTAGATGATGGTGAGATTAGATCTGTGTGTGAACCATATGATTTCGGACTCCCTGTGCATACAAAAATCCATCCATCCATCTCACTTGTGCTAGGGCTGTACGAATACTGGAGCCTACAGATGGCCAGTCCATCACAGCGATAAAAATCTCACTGGAATATTACAATTAATGGTAAAAGTCAATGTTAACTGATATTTCTTACTGGCACAATAAAGCGAAATATAAATATAAATAATACATATATAAATAATGGTCTTGAAATTTGGGAGAATAATCTAATGTGCTGTTTGCACATTACAATTCTGTATATTAACAACATTTACTGCTATGTCATTTTCAGTGTAACTAATTATCTTACACTTATATAGTGTAAAGATGAATGAAATGATTTGGCATTACCTTATAAAGCACATGTTGTCCCTTATTTGGTTTTGTCACTGCCATTCTCCAACTCACTCCTGATGATTCACTAATCTTTTCCACCCATTCCTTTACTTCACAAATCTCTGTCAACACAATTCTTAGTGATGCCTCAAAACTTGTGTGATTCGCCTTGTGTAGTGCACAAACCATAGGTGCAGAAGTGATATTTATACCCAGGAGGCAACCAGTTCTGTTAAAGTAAAAAGAAGTCACCAGACAGAAAATTCGCCCATTAGCATTATAACTGAGATGGCCCAACGTTTAGACACATAACAGCAAACCAAGTTTATTAAAAAAAATAAAAAAATAAATATATACACACACACACACACACTGCTGTGCAAAAGTCTTAGACCAGTAGTATTTTCACAAACAAAAAATGGTTTTAAGTCAGTTATTTCTATCTTTTGCTGTAGTGTGTCAGTAGGAAATATCAGTTTACATTTCCAAACATTCATTTAGCCATTAATTGTAATAATGCAGAGAGATTTTTTTGCTCCACACAGAGATCTGATCTGATCATCATCAGTCTGTCTGGAATGACATGAAGAAACAGAACAAACTGAGACAGACTCAATCCAGAAGAACTGTGTCTTCAAGATGCTTCAAGAAACCTACCTGCAAAGCTACCTGAAAAACTATGTGCAAGTGCACTGAGGACAAAAGCTGTTTTAAACGCAAAGGGTGCTCACACCACATGTTGATTTGATTTAGTTAATAGAAGTTCATTGATAAAGAAAATCTATTTATCACAATATTTTTGAAAGCATCCTCATTTTACAGCATTTTTACACAAGTGCCTAAAACTTTTAACAGTACTGTAGCTTTGCAGGTACACTCTAAAAAATGCTGGGTTAAATACAACCCAGTGCTGGGTAAAATAGGGACAAACCCAGCAATTGGGTTGTTTTGACCCAGAGGTTGGGTTAAATGTTTAACCCAACCTTCTGGGTAGTAACCCAACCGCTGGGTCAAAACAACCCAATTGCTGGGTTTGTCCAAGTGTATTGGAGATGTTGCCACAGGATTTAGTCTCGCTCCATTTTTTTTCTCTTTATGCAATCCCAGATGTACTAGATGATGGTGAGATTAGATCTGTGTGTGAACCATATGATTTCGGACTCCCTGTGCATACAAAAATCCATCCATCCATCTCACTTGTGCTAGGGCTGTACGAATACTGGAGCCTACAGATGGCCAGTCCATCACAGCGATAAAAATCTCACTGGAATATTACAATTAATGGTAAAAGTCAATGTTAACTGATATTTCTTACTGGCACAATAAAGCGAAATATAAATATAAATAATACATATATAAATAATGGTCTTGAAATTTGGGAGAATAATCTAATGTGCTGTTTGCACATTACAATTCTGTATATTAACAACATTTACTGCTATGTCATTTTCAGTGTAACTAATTATCTTACACTTATATAGTGTAAAGATGAATGAAATGATTTGGCATTACCTTATAAAGCACATGTTGTCCCTTATTTGGTTTTGTCACTGCCATTCTCCAACTCACTCCTGATGATTCACTAATCTTTTCCACCCATTCCTTTACTTCACAAATCTCTGTCAACACAATTCTTAGTGATGCCTCAAAACTTGTGTGATTCGCCTTGTGTAGTGCACAAACCATAGGTGCAGAAGTGATATTTATACCCAGGAGGCAACCAGTTCTGTTAAAGTAAAAAGAAGTCACCAGACAGAAAATTCGCCCATTAGCATTATAACTGAGATGGCCCAACGTTTAGACACATAACAGCAAACCAAGTTTATTAAAAAAAATAAAAAAATAAATATATACACACACACACACACACTGCTGTGCAAAAGTCTTAGACCAGTAGTATTTTCACAAACAAAAAATGGTTTTAAGTCAGTTATTTCTATCTTTTGCTGTAGTGTGTCAGTAGGAAATATCAGTTTACATTTCCAAACATTCATTTAGCCATTAATTGTAATAATGCAGAGAGATTTTTTTGCTCCACACAGAGATCTGATCTGATCATCATCAGTCTGTCTGGAATGACATGAAGAAACAGAACAAACTGAGACAGACTCAATCCAGAAGAACTGTGTCTTCAAGATGCTTCAAGAAACCTACCTGCAAAGCTACCTGAAAAACTATGTGCAAGTGCACTGAGGACAAAAGCTGTTTTAAACGCAAAGGGTGCTCACACCACATGTTGATTTGATTTAGTTAATAGAAGTTCATTGATAAAGAAAATCTATTTATCACAATATTTTTGAAAGCATCCTCATTTTACAGCATTTTTACACAGTCATAAATTCAATATAATAATTAAAATAAATGATGGACTTTGTCAAAGATGAGGACTTTGGTGAGGAAATGTTTTGGAGAGGTTTTTCTTTTTTTTTGCCATTGCTGCCCGGATATTTTCCAGATGTTGAAACTCCTCAGTTTCAAGTGTGTTCACTGTATAAATGAATATGGATTAATCTTTGTCAAAGCTGTGTTTGTTCTGTTGTTTGCTCTTTCGCCTCTTCTTGTGCTGTTTTAAAATCGATTGAGTTTGTAAACACGTACAAATGATAAAACTTTTACTCTATTAAATTGAGCAATTAATCCTCTGAACACATGCGTGCTGAACCGTGGGCTAGTCACGGATCACTATCAACTACGATCTGCTCCCTTCACTAAAATGTCACGGTTCCTAAACATGATAACAAATAATATAGATAAATACTGAACACATGTCAAAACGAAAACACAGATAATTACAAGACCAAGTAGGAATGTCCTTTATCGTGTGTTGTTTGCCCGCTGCTCTCCGACAAGTAAATTTAGTGCTCTCTCGTGTAAAAACAAAATTCAAAACACAACACCGATCTCTAACTCTGGCTATTGCTTGCTAGGTTGAGATGCAGGGCGCTTCTGTGTGTCGGAGCACGTGATATAAGGAGTAACGATATGTTTTATGAAATGTAGTGAAGTAAAAAGTATGATCCTATGCTTTGAAATGTAGTGAAGTAAAAGTAAAAGTTACTCAAAATAAAACTACTCCAGTAAAGTACAGATAATTGAAAAATTGACTTAAGTTCAGTAACGAAGTAAAACTACTCCTTAACTGTCCACCACTGCATCCAAGTGAGTTTTATTTGTAGAGCCAAATTTAGCTATATTTGCCAAATGTGGCTACCATTTATCAAAGTTGAATAGATCTAGCACAAACAACCGCTGAGTTACTGATGCTCAAAGAAGAAGTGTTACGTTCATCCCCGGTCTCCCCTATTTGACCGCACTGAGAGGAGAATGAGGAAAATAATCCGTTATTAAACACTAAAGCTGAGGGGAAAACAATTATAAAGAGACAAACGGTGAAAAATGGCAAGAATGCTGGGATGTAAAAGATACAGGTAGACATTTACATAATGTCAAGGCAGAAACTTTGACAGCCATATCACCCTGCAGCCCAAGACTGGTCGCCCACTGAAGCTAAGCAGGGCTGAGCTGGTCAGTACCTGGATGGGAGACCTCCTAGGAAAACTAGGTTGCTGTTGGAAGAGATGTTAGTGAGGCCAGCAGGGGGTGTCTATGTAAAGCACTTTTAGTGCCTAGAAAAGCGCTATATAAATGTAATGAATTATTATTATTATTATTATTAAACTGAAAAGAAGAGTCGTTGCATGTTTAAGGATAGGGCAAACTGGAGATGCTTCACAAAACAGGTAAACACCAAACTGGTAGGTTTGCACACTGTGGTCAGTCACGGTGAAATCGGTGCAACATGCACTTTTGGATTGTAGGAGCTATGAGGAGGAAATGACAGCATGATTTAAAGCTCATCTAAATATTATAGTTAAATACCTTAAATCATGAGGCATTTAAATACATTTAATTAATTGTCTATTAGTATTGATTTACTTGCTTTATTGTTCCTGACTAATCTACAGTAGTGTTCAGCACTCCAGCCCGGCAGGTGGCAGTAATGCGCCTTCAAGCGGCTCGACAGCCAATCAAATCGAAGGAAGGACGGAAGTACGGTCCGGCGTAAGAAAGTGTAAATACCTAAATACACGCCAGCAGATTTTGGGTTGGCTGTTTGAAATAATAATTTCTAACACATTATAACATTATCAGTACGGCCTCAACAACATGGGAGGTGGTGACCTTGTAAGTACACCTTCTTTTTTGTAGTAGTAGCGCAGTTGCTAATGATAACAGTTGCGGCCTAGTTTAGCTTGCTTATGAAAGCGTACCAATTTCACTCACTGGCCGTAAATAAAACACTCCACGGCTACCAAGTCAAGTCATTACCTTTATTTATATAGCGCTTTATATAATACAAGTGAAAGCAGCTTACCGTGTTAAGCAGGGTGTTTCAGTAATGCTTGCAAACTAGCTTCTGCTGGAAAGCAGTTCAATAGGACAATAGTAAACACCCAGTGTTTCAGTTCATCGTTGATTCAGTGATGCTGCATCCAGCTCAGTTCAGTAATACAGTCAACTCTATCACACAGACACTATTGCATGAGAACCCACGTGCCTGAGTCGATAATACTGCCAAATATTGAGTGTCCCCAACTAAGCAACCAAGAAGTCATTTAATAAAAGTGATTATCTCCACATCTTTCCCCCCCCCCAAGAATCCAGGCCTTTCATTACAAGTGATTAACTCTGAAATCTGAATTATCTCCACAAATACCACCAGAACCTGAAAAAGAGTTGGCATCCGCAAACTCTTAAAAACATCGAGCGAGTGTGGAAAGCAGAACAGAAGCACGAGGCGGAGAGAAAGAAGATCGAGGAGTTGCAGAAGGAGCTTAAGGAGGAGCGAGCCCGAGAAGAGATCACCAGATATGCGCAAGAGACCGGCGCCGTGAAGTGTGTGACACTGACACAGTCTCTCAGTTTCAGTCAATCCCAGCACAAAGCCTATTCATGAAAGAAGTTGATGTATAATTGGATTATAATAACAGATTTAAGCCTGTAATGTAATCTCAGGTTTCTCAATATTGCAGAAAGAAAGATGACCGACTGGACTGGATGTACCAGGGTCCAGCAGGACAGATCTCTCGGGAGGAATACCTTCTTGGTCGCCCCATCGACAAGCAGATCACACAGCAGTATGAGGACCCTGAGAGCGGACCGTCAGCTGAGACGGGCCTCCTGCCTGGTTCCATATTTAACCCTACAAGTGCTGTCTCTACTAATGATATGGCTGCCAAGATCAGAGAAGACCCTCTATTTGAGATCCGGTGAGTTGGAATGGTATTTTTATTTTTAGCTAAAAGGGTTGTAACCACTGATTTATAATAGTAAACTGGATTGCTCATGCCGTTATTTTGGTATTTCCTAGTATTCCCGTACTTTCTACTGAATTAATAGGAAATCGTATGATTTTAATGAGAAACGTCACCTAACGAGTCAGCGTCTTTATATCTGAAGTATCCCTGTGCGTTCTTACAATGCAAACGTCCTAAGCGTTTAAATGGTTATTTGTTTAATGTCGGGTTTCCTGCGTATTAAAGGGGTCATATGATGCTGCTAAAAAGAACATTATTTTGTGTATTTGGTGTAATGAAATGTGTTTATGCGGTTTAAGGTAAAAAACACATTATTTTCCACATACTGTACATTATTGTTTCTCCTCTATGCCCCGCCTTTCTGAAACGCGTCGATTTTTACAAAGCTCATCGGTCTGAAAAGCGAGGTGTGCTGTGATTGGCCAGCTATACGTGCACATTTAGAGTGCGTCCTTTCACTGAAAATATATATATTTCATATAGTTAATATCACGTGAAGAGACGTTTTTTTCTCAAAATCAGCATGATTTCAAATGTGATATTGATTTCAGACAACAGTTCAATAAACAAGTTAATATTAAGAGATTTACGTTTTAGACACCATATTGCCTGTTTTTGCTCTATTTCGCCTACAAAAATAATTCCAAACAGAACCACGGCACTGCTTTGTTTTTCTAAACAACCATGACGTGTTTCGTTCCTGAATGAATCAACCGTTTATTAAAAAAAAATGTTTTAATCATTTCAAATAGCAAAACATTATTTATGCATTTGTGTAACTGCAGGTTAAATCATTCCATGTCCCTCTGAGCTGCATTAAACAGTGTGTAAATACATCTAAATGCCACTTCAGATGCAGCTTCTGTGTTTCCTCTGCATTGCAAAGATACATTTTGTTGATACTGATTTCATTTGCCCTGGTAAAAGCCCAAAAGTCTTATTCTAACCAACTGATTAAATGCTCCACACTTTTAGAAAAAAATGGCTTTATAAAGGTAAAAATGCCCATAAAAGGTAAAAATCTATTTAAACTCATTGAAAAAGATTAGCTACTTTCTATCACTGCTGTGAACTAACCACCACACAGAATATGAAGAATATCAAAAACATTAGGAGTCAGCTGTCCACGGTAGTCCTTAATAAACTCTTAATATCTTTTAGCCCTAAACATGAAAGCTAGTAGAGGCTAGTGGAAACCAGTTCAATGTAAAAAAAAAAATTTGTTTTGAGCAGAAATAACCAGCGGGCCAGTATCGCAACAATTAAATTGTGCAGCCCTAATAAAAAGGCTTTTCTTTCTTTTTTTCACTCCATCTGTATGATCCACATGTGCAGTTGTTAAAACAACGCTGCATTCATTTGGTACACATGCATGCCGTACCAAAAGGCCTAAACCAAAAATTTTCAGTAAAATTTGTACCAATACACCCCTATTAAGTAGGTTAAACAATTGTTTTTATAAAATACAAGTGATGAGTCAGTACTATTATTGTGGTAATCAACTTTATGCCACAAATAATGTAGATTGATCTTAATTTATATTTATCTGGATCTAGGAACTTTCCTTCAAAGTTCTTGTAAGATAAAATGTTTACAGTAAGTGTAATCACTATTTCATTTTCAGCAAACGTGAAGAGGAGAAGAAGAGAGGGGTTCTTACAAATCCTGTTAAAATGAAAGAAATCCAAAAGATGGTGAGTAGTGTACATTGCATGATATGTTGTGGTATGTTTAGTGCTTCACTTCAAAATGAATTGGTCTTACCTCACAGGAAGTTGCATTAGAAATGTATTTGACAGAAATATAAATTTGCCTAATTGCAATCCAAGGTTAATGACATTCTTGGAAATTAGTATTTCGCTCTGGTCCACAAAATGAAGGTCAGTTTACTAAATATCATGTTAGACTTTCTGAAACACTTTGTCTCTCAATGAACTTTTCTTTGTAAATAAATTCTGCTAAAAAATTGTACTTAAAATCAAATTCTACTTGGAATAATGCATGTTGTTTGTTACCTCAGTTCAAATGCAGGAGTTAAATTGGAATGTAAAAAAAAGGCATTCTCAATTTTTTTCTCAACGTAGTTGCGTCACAATCTTGAAAAGGAAAAGAGGAAACAAAAAAAGAAGAAAAGAGAGGAGAAAGAGAGGAGGAAGGAGAAAAAGCACAGAAAGAGGAGTTCAAGTTGCAATGAGGATGGCACAAAGAATAGGTAAAAAAAATAAAAAATGAATTTGCTGGCATAAATCTCACTTTGCTCCTTGTTTGAGAGAGCGTACCTCATTTAAATAAGTTTTTTAACAATATGTCAATATGTGTGTCTGTTTTGCCAACCAGGTCAAAAGAGAAACGATCAGATGTCTCAACCTCTAATAGACATCACAAATCAGGCTATGGACTTCAAGTAAGTAATTTTCTCTCTGGCTATCCTGCTGGCATGTTTCTTTTGTATTTTTATTAAACATTTTATTTAATTTTTTATATTAAATAATGTTCCTTGGCATATGGCAGCGCAGAGGTTCTGCATTGCCATAATTAGAGCCCGACCGATATATCGTAGCTGATATTATCGGCCGATATGAGCTGGTCACCGATATATCGGTATCTGTGAATATGCCGCCGATATTAATATTTTTTTTACAGAACATATAACGCAGATTAAATAAGTAGATGTTTGCTACTGGTGACCCAGGTCACTGTAGTGTAGAGATGCGCGGATGAGCTCAAACTTCACCCGAGTCCGCTGCTTAAAATTATCCGCCCGCCACCCACCCGTACCTATATTTGATCGTCACATTACAATGATTGTAATTCTTAATTTTGCATGATGATATGATGAATGGACGTTAGAGACTAGAGCTGATCTGCACATCACGGCACACGTCTGCGGTGCATTAAAGCCTGTGTTAAGGCCACTGGAGCTGATCGCGGCCACTCAGTCAATGCTGGTGTTTATACCGGCTGCGCCGCGGCCCAGAACTCATGCTTATCACATCGGTCACATCACATCGCGCAGCGTGACAAAATACAATAGAGTTCTATTTGGTGTAGAATAGAACTAGGGCTGAACGATTTTGGAAAATAATCTAATTGCGATTTTTTCACCAATATTGCGATTGCGATTTAATATGCAATTATTTTTTAAAGCTCTTTAAAGTTCTGTATTATTCAACAAAGATAAGCTATAAATCATTGTATAGTATGACCAACACAATATTAGAAAGATTAAACATGAATGTTCTTTTCTGTATATATGTTACGATGAAATTAGGTGATGCATAAATTGATATGAATGACATTTTTATTTAACAACTACAATCAAAGTATATTGACTGATTTGTTAAACTTCCAACCTTGTAAGCATGTAATAATTGACAACATAAAGCACTGACAAATAAGCCTGGTGTAAACATTAATATGAAAGCCAATAACAAATCACACTGCAGAAATATAAAAACAAATCTGTTGCTTTACCACACTAGGTAATTCAAAGTCACTGTAATAAACATATGTAAACGTGGACTGCAGTTTTTAAACACTATCTGTTAACTTTAGACTAGTGGTTCTCAAACTTTTTTGGTCGTGCCCCCCTTTAAACCTATTAGAAAATCTGCCCCCCTTTCCCGAATCCCCATCCCACCTCAGACTACCAAGTAATTTCACTAAACATTATGAAAAATTAATGCTTTTGTAATTTAAAAAACCTGCAGGGGAAAAAAAACCCACCTGCATCACTTGAGACATTGAAAAATAGCATAGAATAACATTATTATTATTATTCTCTCTGTTATTTATTTCTTTATTTTTTGTGGGTTTCATGCGGTCCGCTAAGGCATAGGACACACACAGGCTTTCCTCCTCACCAACGACATTAAACACTGTCTACACCAGATGCGAGCGGCAAAATACAGTAGAACCCATTTTAATCATGACGCTGTTTACACTAGATGCAGTGCGACACGACAAAACCCAACATTAAACTGATGCCTTGTTCTATTTATGACGTACTGTCACAAAGTTAAAATGATTTGCAACAGTCACTTTGTCACGTCCAGTGTAGAGCTGTTGCGGCGCGACGCACGACTGTAGCGTCCGGTATAGACACAGTGAGTAAAGCCGAGAGCAAGATATGCCTCGTCATATTTTCTGCATTTAGCTTGTGAATGACCAGCACCTGCCTGGGTCTGTGCCACTTCATCTATGGCTTTTCTCTTCCCTTTTACAAACCGATCCATCTCCCATTCTAAGTTACGTCATTTGGCCGTTTAGTTTACTGTTTTATTTTATTTTTTTTTTCTGCCCAATCGCGTTTCGAGGGGGGTCCACTGGTAAAAATCGCGCTCCAGGGAGTAAAATACAAATTTTTTGGAGGGGTTCCTCAAACCGCGGACTTTGCAACACTGTAGCGTGCCAACTTGATGCTTCCTCTGAAGACTGCTTAGATGTGTTCGACTTGAAGCAGCGCTGCTTAGACCGATGGGTGTGTCATCAAAGTACTGCGAGAGCTATAAGAGAGTGCGGACGTCTCCTTATGCTTTCTCTCGCCGTACTTTGATGTCATACACTGATCGATCTTCAAGTACAACACACCTCTTTACTCTCGCCTGTCATGTGACCGAGTGTAATCGCAGCCTGTGCGATTGAAAAATCTATTTTTTTTCATATCGCGATATTATCGCAAATGCAATTAATCGTTCAGCCCTAAATAGAACCCATTATAATCAGTGATATTGTCTACACTGGATGCAGTAAACTGATGGCTCGTTCTATTTATGACGTGCTGACACAAAGTTAAAATGATTTTCAGTGGTCGCTTTGTCGCGTCCTGTTGCGGCACAGACACTGTGTCAGCATAGTGTCAGTACAGTCAGTAACGTAGCAGATTGAAAAGTTAGTATTTTTCTGCAGTCCAATAGACTGCAGTGCGGTGGTGGCTTGAGTCTGTTGAATGGTGATTTAACACTACGTTGTCACCTAGTTGGTGAGACTCAGTACTAAGTAAATAAACAACAATGTCCCCGTCTTTTACTCTCACAGTGAGCTTATCATACTCATTTGCTACATTAGTAGGGCCCAATGATTTCTGCTATGCAGAAAACATGGACCGAATCACGGAATCCAGTCATAAAAACGAAATACTGTATAATGTGAAATTTCATAGAATTTGTCTTATTTTTGATGAATAAATAAAAAACAGGTCAGTACACACACACACACACATATATATATATATATATATATATATATATACAGAGGGTGCGGAGAGTATTCAGACCCCCTTAAATTTTTCACTCTTTGTTATATTGCAGCCATTTGCTAAAATCAT
>NW_015506022.1:341823-352095 GCF_001515645.1 Sinocyclocheilus grahami
TGTTCATTTGATTACCAGAAAATACACAACACAGAGTTTGTGAATTTAAAAAAAAATTATTATTATTTATTCATTTTTAGATGTTAGGTTTAGATTTTAGATGTTTATAAATCTGCCCCTGTTGGTTTGGCAGTAGCTTGCTTGCCCTACACAGTTACCTTGTTTTAATTTCTTAATTCAAGTTATATATATTTTGTTCTATTTGTCATTTAAGTTATTTATAATAAGTGAAGTGAAGTTTACTGTTAAGTGCACTGATGTCAGACTCATTTTGAATAATAAAGTTTATTGTTAAATTGTTAAATACCCTGCCTCCACTACATAGGCTTATGTTTGTCACATCATTATAAGTGTTTCGCAAAAAATGTGTTTGTGTATATATATTCTGTTTATGTAGGCTATATACTGTATTCTATATACAGTACCAGTCAAAAGTTTGGACACATGAATGGGAAGTGTGTCCATTTTGAACATTAAAGCATGTCAACATATTCTGTTACACCAAATACACAAAATAATGATCTTTAAAAAAGCATCATATGACCCCTTTAAACTGCTGGTCTTTAAAATAAATCTACATTTGAAAACACCAAATAGTTATGAAATAGCCTATGACAAGTACAGGGAGTCTCTATTGCCCCCACTCACCCATGCACGATAATATCATCTATCGGCGATCACACAGACTGGCGATATGACAATTTGAAAAATGACCATATCGCCCAACACTACTGTACTATAATATAGCCTACACAAAGAATATCGGCCGATATATCGGTATCTGTCTTTTTTTACTACCTAATATGGGTATCGGCATCGGCCCCCAGAAAGCCCAAATCGGTCGGGCTCTAGCCAGAATCATTCATGCTGACCTCCGTAATGCATGATTAAACTAGTTACTGGATCTGCATTACCAAATTCATTTATTTTCACTTATGACATCCACACCAATTTAACACTGATCTGGTAATTGTTATCAAATACGATTTTGCCATCTTAAATTTGTGAAATTATTGTACCTGATTTATTCCTTAACCATTTCAGTTACCAGCAAACAGATCTTCAGTATCTAACCACACAGATCACGGTTCAAGAGACAGGAGTCGGTCCCCATTGTCTCATCAAACAGGCAGGGACAATCACTCCTTTAGAGTGACCGAGCAGAGACCTAAAACCAAAGCCCCCAGCCCATCAAGACACAGAGACCGCAATCAAAGACAATACACTAATTACAGCAAGTATGATATGTTCACGAGTTGATCAATTAATCTACCACATATAGCAAGCATGAATGTTTTATTCTTATCTATATCAATTACTCTGAACATGAGTTTCTTATTTAAAAACTTTGGCATGAATACATTTCATTAGTTTGTTTTACTGTAGAAGACATTCAGTTTTGTGAAATGCATAGTACATAGAATGTAACTACATTTCCCCCCTCTCTCAGGCACCTCTCAGCTGAAGAGTTGGAAAAGAAGAGAAAGGAAATGATGGATTTTGCCTGTGAAAGAAAAGTGGAAAGGCAAAATAATGTGCAGAGGTACAAGCAACAAGAGGAACAGGAGAAAGCCAGAGACAATGCCAAACAGGACCGTCATGCTGGCTTCATACAGTCAGTATTTAAATTACTGAAACCTGAATTGACCTAAAATAAATGTGCACTAAGTTCTGCTGGAAATTATGTTCTTGTGTTTGGTCAGCCATAAAATGATTTGGATAATAATAAGTTGTTCACTAATTAATTTGTAAATCTGTTTACAGTGACATGAAACTAGAGAGTGCTGCCACCTCCTCTCTGGAAGACCGTGTGAAGAGAAACATTCACTCTATTCAGAGGACCCCTGCTGCTCTGGAGAAGAACTTCATGAGAAGATGAGACCATAAAGAACATGGAAACTTTTACCTCTGTATTTTGTTTTAAGATTTGTAATTTTTAATTAACATTATGATGCCAGATCATGGTTGTAAATAAAATGTACAAATGACACTTGTTCTCCTTATGGGCTTTGTCTTAACCAACTGACCAACCTGTTCCAGTCATCAGTACTGATATATCTGTAAACTCTGCGCGCACACACACACACACACACACACACAAAAGAAAAACTTCAGGGATTATTTATTCCATTCCAGTTAGTGTGAAACTGGTTCAGTTTGTCTCAGTTGTTTAACATTTTATGTTAAAAGTGGAAAAAGTTGGTCAAAAACATACATTTGCACACAAACTGACCACCAACCGCAACTTTCAGGCGCCATTTTTATAAATTTTTTTGCTAAGCTGTCACAGAGTAGAACGCACAGGATTGTGGGATATCAAAGGCAGCTAAGGATACATCTACGCTGCCTTCAAAAATCCATCAGATGAAGGTATCTCAGGAAACGGGAATTGAAGCTAACACTGGGTTCGGACATGCCTGATGCCTTCCTTGGAATGCATTCTCCGAAGGCAGCATTTTTCAACTTTCGGGCACGGCAAAAAACTCTAATCGTCCAATAGGGGGGCACTACAGTGATCAAAAACGTCGAAATCATGAAATCATATGTTAGATTTCCTCTAACTTTGGCTCAAGAAGTACTGTAGTCCAGGTGATACGTGAAAATAATGTTCACTTTTTCATAAAAGCATGAAACTTGGTACACTTGTATAGTTTGCAGCCCTAAACATTTTCAGAAATTGAGCCATTGCAAAAACACCTCGTGGTTGCCATGGCGACCATTTTACTTAACGCCATAACCAAATTATGTATTTCGTGTCATATCTCCTGAACCAAACATAACACAGAAAAGGTGATGTCTACCCCTATGTTTTGATGGTCAAGGATTCCAATGATACCATATACAGCAACTATTCAGATGAAGAGTTAATGGTGAAATCAGCAATGTGAGAAGGAAATCACAGTATCTGCGTATCACAGAGCATTTACAATAGTCCATATTATAGATATGAATTTTTTCTTTCTTTAATCATTAACTAATATTTTATTCAATAATACATTAAAAGATTGGGTTACACTTTATTTTAAGGTGTCCTTGTTACAGTGTAAAATACTGAGTAATATTAATTAACTACATGTAGGCTACTTACTATATGCTTAGGGTTAGGATTGGGGTTTGGTTTAGGGTTACTTGCATGTAATTATGCATAATTTATTGTTAATATAATATTAAGTACATGTAACGTGTAACAAGGACACCTTAAAATAAAGTGTTACCAAAGATTGTTTTCAAGAGTACTATCATATATTTAAAAAAAAAATAAAAAATGTGAAGTGAAGTGACATGTGGCCAAGTATGGTGACCCATACTCGGAATTAGTGCTCTGCATTTACCCATCCAAAGTGCGCACACACACCGTGAACACACACCCGGAGCAGTGGGCAGCCATTTATGCTGCGGCGCCCGGGGAGCAGTTGGGGGTTCGGTGCCTTGCTCAAGGGCACCTCAGTCGTGGTATTGAAGGTGGGAGAGAGCGCTGTACATTCACTCCCCCCACCTACAATCCCTGCCGGTACGAGACTCAAACCCACAACCTTTTGGGTTATGAGTCCGACTCTAACCATTAGGCCACGACTTCCCCCTATTTCAGAGATATAAAATAAAAATCATCTCAGGTAAGTGTATT
Source organism: Sinocyclocheilus grahami (assembly GCF_001515645.1). Taxonomy (NCBI): domain Eukaryota; kingdom Metazoa; phylum Chordata; class Actinopteri; order Cypriniformes; family Cyprinidae; genus Sinocyclocheilus; species Sinocyclocheilus grahami. Next base: position 345,449 of record NW_015506022.1, read on the forward strand.
TTTCCTTACCTCTCAGGCAGAGTCAGGTAGGCGGTAGCGTGTTTCCCATACATACTTGTTCTCTCAACAATGCTCTCAATTGTTGTCAAATGAAATCTCAGAAGATGCAGAATGAAATTTCAATCATATTTCATGTAAACTTAATTTACAATCACTCTCTGGGGCCAGAGCAGGTGAATCGCTAATATTTTATGTAATGGGTGGAATAATATTTATGTGTAGGGTGTGGTGCGGGCCGGATGGTGACAAGCAGAGGCGGGTTGCGATTCCAATAACCAAGACTATTTCGACTCGGTCCAGTACACGCTGAGCAATGTAGCCAATCATGCTGCCACTGATTGACAGCTGTAGTGATTATATTAAAGGGAGTGCTATTTGCTTGTTTTCTGTATTTAATCTATTCACAATTTGAATAAAAGTTTTAATAAATGAGTTTTGTCTACCTCATGTAGGAGATTTAATGCAGGTGCGGTTTGGGTCGGGTATGGGATTAAATTAGTGTTGCTGTCAGATAACGTTTCGGGTGTTCTGTTAATTGCTGCGACTGTGGGAAGATCATTTCACCAGTCAGGAAAAGTGAACGAAAAGGCCTCTCTGTGATGTTACCACAAGGCATCGCTAATATCGCTCGCTTCTTAGCACGGGACAGATACATATTTTGCTGCTGACCAAAAAGTTGGAACAACAAATGACTAGACCAGTGGTTCCCAAACCTGTCCTGGAAGCCCCCCTGCCCTGCACCTTTTGTATGTCTCCCTTATCTAACACACCTGATTACACTCATCAGCTCGTTAGTAGAGACTGCAATAACTAAATTGGGTGTCTGATTAGGGATACATACAAAATGTGCAGGGCAGGGGGTCCTCCAGGACAGGTTTGGGAACCACTGGACTAGACCTATAGAACTCCCGCTAAAAGTTTTGAAAACTCCGCCTACTTTGCTCTGGCCAGTTTAGCGCAAATCGCTTTGTATCTGAAGGGCTGCGCTGAACCCAGCGGCCAGCGCAGCGCTTTCCGCGTCCTGTGTGAAAGGTCCTTTCCTCGTCGGCTTTTCCCACGTTTTCACAGCAGCTTTATCAAGAACAGACTTGCTCTGCGGTGAGTGATGCAGGCCAAAGAGCCAGGCAGGAGGAGGAGAGGAGAGTAGTTGAATCTGTAAAGTGCTTGATAGGGACTCGCAGCGGAGGCAGGCATCTAACCTATCCTAATGTGTGTGCGCGCCATGAGTGTAGAATACGTAAACCATAGATTGTATAAAAACAGACGTAAACACTTTTTAATAAAACGTGAATTCGTCGCCCGCGCTTTTTTGGCCAAATCAAGTCAAGTGTGTTCATAGAGGTTTCCATGGGCCAATGCGAATAAATCTAGATTCAAAAAGACACGATATTGTCAACAGTATTGAACAGTGATTTGAACAATGTTTTTTTTTTTTAAGTCGCTTCTCACCAAGCCTGCATTTATTTGATCCAAAATACAGCAAAGGCAGTAATATTGTAAAATGTTTTTACTATTTAAAATAACTGCTTTCTATTTAAATATATATTAAAATGTAATTTATTTCTGTGATCAAAGCTGAATTTTCAGCATCGTTACTCCAGTCTTCACATGATGGCACATGATCCTTCAGAAATCATTCTAATATGCTGATTTGTTGTTCAAGAAACATTTATTGTTATTATTATCAAAATGAAAACAGTTGAGTACATTTTTTCGGGATTCTTTGATGAATAGAAAGATCCAAAGATCAGCATTTATCTGAAATAAAAAGCTTTTGTAACATTATACACTATTCCATTAAAAAGCTTGGAATCAGTAGATTTTGTATTTTTTGGGGGGGGAAAGAAATTTTGCTGTATTTTGGATCAAATAAATGCAGGCTTGGTGAGCAGAAGAGACTTCTTTAAAAAGCATAAAACATTTTACTGTTCAAAAACTTTTGACTGGTAGTGTATATCATATATGTGACCCTGGACCACAAAACCAATCAAGCAATTTGACTTTGAAAATTGATTTTTGGCATAAAAGAAAAATCGACAATTTTGACCCATACAGTGTATTGTTGGCTATTGCTACAAATATACCCCAGTGACTTAAGACTGCTTTTATGCTCTAGGGTCACATATAATAAATGGTGGTGGGCCGCCTGGGCCGATTTTTTGTCCCAGTCCAGCCTGAACTATGACATGAAAATTGGTCCGAAGCCCAGCCCGAGGGGCGTAAAAAAGTCGAAATGCAGGGCTCTAGTTCGGCTACATCAGAAATGAGTTTCTCAGTTATGAGGAGAATAAGAAACTGCTCTGATCTAGCACACATAGAACAATTTGACTGAAAATTGATCAGAAGAGATGAAAGAAAAATAGTGGTCATCTACGCAATTCTGAAAAAGAGGCGGCTTTTTTTACTCTTTGTACAGCAGTTCTTGCTCATTCTAAATGTATTTTTAATGTAGAATATGTGTTACATAAATACTTTTGAAATGTAGAACATATAAAAAAGTGCTCGTGGCTCGTCTGCCAGTGGGTGCCCCCCAACGCATAAAAGTGAAACTTTGCCTATGGCGTCCCTGGCATGAAAATGATCGCTGCGACATGCTGGCGGAGTGAACGAGGCTTGAGAGAGTTGTGAGTGAGGGCGCGGGCGCAGATTTTCTGGATCTGGCAGTGTTGCTATTTTAAGTATTTTTGGACTTGTGTTTTCCACTTAATTTAACACTTTAGAAAGTGAATAAAGTAGGAAGTTGCAGTTTAGAGTCAGCGATATCTTTATCTTATCTTATTTGCAAAAGATTGGAAATAATTTTGGTTTAGTTTTAGTTTTTTCTTTGTTTTAGTATCAGTATCTGGCAACACTGCATCGCCGGCACTTAAACTGAAAGCAAAAAAAAAAAGTTTTTGCTGACAGGGGACGACATTCGGGAAGGGAAACGCAAAAATTATCATGATATTATCTGTCATAAATGTTATCAACGCTGTCAAAAACAGTAGCATTTAACACTAGTACACACAGATCTGTAGAACAAGCAGGTTACAGAATGAAATGAAATGTGCAAAAACTAGCCATGAAGAAGTCTATGCTATGTCATCCAGTATAGTTACATTTTCACAAATCATGCTATAAACTTTCATAAGAGCACTAGACAAAGTTATTGTAGTTGTGTATTGTTGCAATAAACAACTGATAAAATTAACCACCCTTAAATATAGTAAAATTTTGATGCAATAATTAGGGTATGATTTAAAAAATAATAATCCCTCTAAAACAGAGAAAACATCTTTCACAAACATATACATGTCTGTCTCCTTTAAAGTGTTTATAGTGTATATAATGAGTTGTATTTGTAGGGGTTGTTATAACACAATTCTTTAACACCAACCCCCATCATCCACCCCAGTGTTATTACCTAGTTATTGTAATTACTATAATAAGTACATAGTATATACATGAGTAACAGGACTGTAAAATAAAGTGCTACCATGATGATATATTTGCAAAAGACATGGTATTACCATGTAAATATCCAAAACAGCATGGAATTACCATGGTAAATGTAAAAAGTACATGAATATATATATATATATATATATATATAATTGCAAAATATTTGTCAAAAATTATATTACTATTGTGCACATCCCCAAAACATGGTATTATCATGGTGAATGTCCAAAAACAGCATGGTATTTCCATGGTGAATATTTTAAAGCAGCATAGTATCACCATGGTAACATTTGCAAAAACATCCTCTATAAGTGTAACATGTTACCAGGCCATTGGTAAGAGCCTGGCATGTTTTGTGTGCAGTGTTTTAGTCAGTGTGTCTGTGCTGTGTGAGGAGCCGTTAGGTTATGATGGGTCACAGACAGCCATTACCCACACAGCCCAGTGAGAGTCTGTCCAAACCACTGCTCTCAATCAATCTCTGTGTGTGCGTGGAGCGAGTCAGACGCAGCAGGAATAGAGACATCTGCAGAAATACATCTGCCATAATCACTCCCACTCTGTGGTCTGACGCCCGGTACTTACAGCGGCTGTCGTCGGCTTCCCCCTTCTCATCCATCTTTTCTCCTCCTTCATTGACCACACAGGAATCCCTCACTTCACAAAAACCAAAAACCTGAGAATCACAAATGACAAGCTCGAGCTCAAACTCAAACTCACCGTACCTGCATGTGCTTTGTATTTAGGAAATTATGGCATTGCCAACAATATTTTACATCATGTAAATTAAACATTGATATCCCTGTTGAAAAAAACTGCATATGCTGGTTAGGTATGTTTTGATGTTGGGATGCTGGTTTAAGCTGGTCCTTTGCTGGTTTATGCTGGTCATGTGCTGGCAAAGGACCAGCATAAACCAGCAAAAGGACCATCTTAAACCAGCAAAGGACCAGCTTAAACCAGCATAAACCAGCAAAGGACCAGCATAAACCAGCAAAGGACCAGCAGCAGAGGCGGCGGGGTCGAAAACGGCGCGGCCGGCAGATCCGACGAAGGAGCGGCAAGCACACGTGACGACTTGGGCTTTGTCCACGGAAGACCAAACAAAGTAGTTTGCTTTCACAACGAAGCACACAGCGTCTTCACGACATGGCGGCGGCAACAATACTACAGAGAGAATAAAAGTCACGCCTTCTTTCTTTGCGTGCACATTTGGGCGGCGTTATGCAAATCTTCCCACATAGTGATGTAGATATGTGGGGGCGTGTTAGAACGAGCCGTTTTAGGTAGGCGTGGCTGACTCTTAACTTTTATAAAGAATATCTCTTTAGATTTGAGACTTTAGTCTTTGCAACTTTACAGATCTTCTTTATGCACCAAGAGCTTGTAACACTCCAAAGAGAAAGGAAAACTTGAAATCGCATCATATGACCCCTTTAAATAACTTGTTAGAAACTGGTATTAATTCACGACCATTGTACCATGCATTACCACCTTCATGCTACCAACTACTAACCACTACTTATCACATTTATATGTCCAGAAGGTGGCGGTATGGGGTTGCATTTTGCACATTTGTTCACACAAGGACAGAATGTATGTTTGTCTTCAGCGATGTATATTCAAAGCTTGTGTGTGTGTGTGTTCTTGTTTATGCTACATTGTGTACCAAATGTCCCCACAATGATAGTAAAACCTGAAATGGGAAAAAAATGATTAAAAATAGTAAAAGATGTTTATCTAAAAGTGTAACAATGCAAACAGGTTTTCTGTAAGGGGTAGGTTTAGGGTTAGGGGATAGAAAATATCATTTGGTCAGTATAAAAGTAATAGAAGTCTATGGAAGGTCCCCACAATTCACAGAAACCTAACGTGCGTGTGTGTGTGTTATTATGCTACAAGGCACAATAAAGCTGCAGTGAAGCCGGAGAATGTTGTGGTGGTCTGTTCAATCAATCATTCTCCCAGGACGCACTGCTGAAACATATCAGTTGTCATATTTGTGCACATTTGTTGTTCACACAAGGACAGAATGTATGTTTGTCTTCAGCGATGTATATTCAAAGCTTGTGTGTGTGTGTTCTTGTTTATGCTACATTGTGTACCAAATGTCCCCACAATGATAGTAAAACCTGAAATGGGAAAAAAATGATTAAAAATAGTAAATGATGTTTATCTAAAAGTGTAACAATGCAAACAGGTTTTCTGTAAGGGGTAGGTTTAGGGTTAGGGGATAGAAAATATCATTTGGTCAGTATAAAAGTAATAGAAGTCTATGGAAGGTCCCCACAATTCACAGAAACCTAACGTGCGTGTGTGTGTGTTATTATGCTACAAGGCACAATAAAGCTGCAGTGAAGCCGGAGAATGTTGTGGTGGTCTGTTCAATCAATCATTCTCCCAGGACGCACTGCTGAAACATATCAGTTGTCATATTTGTGCACATTTGGGCTGTCCGTTCAGACTTTGCCTCTACAAACACACTGTCACACACACAAATTCAGTTAAACCTGACCCAACAATGGATAATAAACAAACCTGCGGCTAAATTGACATGCCACATAAATCAGTTTCTGTTCACTAATCTAATAGCATGACATGAAAAGGAACAAGCGCTGAAGCTCCGGTTGAGCTCCTTCAGTGCTACTGAAACATGAACCCACACTCTTACAGTAGGCTATGGGAAATGCCAAAGACCAACAAATATAATGATCCTTTGCAAAGCGAGCCACTTCCTAAAACATAAAGGCTACTAAATATGACAAAGAACTATTTATACAGTGTGTAAAACATTAAGGGTGATATAAAGATGTGTTATTTGCTAAATGAAATGATTGGGTTTTATTTGTCATTGTTTTAAATCCAAAACAAACGAAGAAGGTATGTAGAAAAAAACATTTTCCTTGCATTATATTTCAGCATCGCAACACTTCTTTCTCCACTCAATATTAGATTTAGGTTATGTAGAAACATTTAAAAATCTAATTTATTTGTAAAGCAATTTTCATGTTAAATATTGTTCCAAAGCACCAAAGTAGCTTTACAGAAAATCACCATATAAAATATTGTATGGTGAATATGTAGGCCTATACAGTGTGTGTGTGTGTGTGTGTGTGTGTGTGTGTGTGTGCGTGTGTGTGTGCGTGTGTGTGTGTGTGTGTGTGTGTGTGTGTGTGTGTGTGTGTGTGTGTGTGTGTGTGTGTGTG
>NW_015506022.1:352804-389147 GCF_001515645.1 Sinocyclocheilus grahami
ACACACACAGACACACACAGACACACACACACTCACACACACACACACACACAGAGAAAGAGACATATATAGCTTTTCTTTTGTAATTTTCATTTTGTATTATTTATATTATCTAAAAAAAGTATGGATCCCAGGTTGAAAACTCCTGCCTTAGATCATTTCATGCTGCGTTGAAAATATTTCAGCACAACAAAACGATCTCTGGAAAACAAACGTCAGAAATATGAAGTGTGAACATTGTTTGTAATGTTCCTGTTTATCAACTCTGGCATCACAGGTATATATTTCATCATTCTCAGTTTTCTTTTCTTCCTTAAATGATCCTATCAGAGTTCACCACAGGCATCAGTGACAGTAACTTCTGATTTCGGCAGCACTTTCATTAGAAACAGAGAAACACCCCACAATTCCCCTTCCTTCCTTCATGCCCATGCTTTCATGCTGTTCTCAGATGTTGTTCGCTCGTTTCTCCTCTATTCTCCTCTATTTTGTATTGTTTGGAAAAATTCATCTTTGAAAGTTTGAGAAGCTTTAAACAGAACTTCAACAAGTACAACATGTTAAAGACAGCGAACACAAACGTTGCTGGCATAATCACACTTAAAAATGTAAGATCTTTCATGCATGTATATCGCACAGAAATCAAGGTCATAAACTAAAGTCTATGGGCAGATAAACAATCAATAGATTGATTTATGGTTTCTTGAAGTCTGGCTCATGCAGCAGGGAGCACGAGAGATGCAGCAGTTGACTCCAGCTCCTAAACGCTTACAGATGGGCTATGATGGGCTTCCCTGTTTGCCGCTGATCCTTCAATTAATCACACTCTGCTTCTGCTCACACTGATCCTGGACCAGCTTCCTCTACCTGAATCCAAACAATCTGTGCAGCTGATCTAAGATCAGTGTGAGGAGATGAAAAGCAGTTTTATGTCAAGCACGTGGCTTTACGAGTTGAGGCATAATCATACGTACTGATGTTGTGAAAAGTCTGATTCATTCCAGTGAATCAGTTCATCTTAAACGGTCCTAGATGAAGATGTACAGTCCAACTCATTGTAGTGAACTGATTCATACGAAAAGGTTCTCTCTTTTATACGCAGATTTGGAAAATCTGATTCAGTATATTCAATCTCTTTGGTTCTCTCTCTCATATGTAGAGTTGAAAAGTTCAATTAATTTCAGTGAATCGGTTTGTCCTAAACAGTCCTTTATATCTATTTTATATATGTAAAGCTAGAAAGTCTGATTCGTTCTACTGAATCATTCATCTTAAAGGGTTGCTTCGAACATATGTGGGGTTTGAAACTCCTTTTCGTTCTGTTGAATCAGTTTATCCTAAAATGGTATGCAGAGTTGGAAATTTCATTCTATTGAATCTATTTGACCTAAACAATTATCTGTAGAATTGGAAGGCCTGATTCATTCTAGTGAAATGGTTCATCATGAACGGCTCTGTCTGTCAAATCTGATTCATTCGGTTTATCATAAACGGTTCTTTCTTTCATGTAGAGTTGGAAAATCTGGTTTATTCTACTGAACCGGTTCAACCTAAACAGTTCTCTTTCTAGTAGAACTGAAAAGTCAAATTAATTTTAGTAAATTGGTTCATCCCAAGAGGCTGTGTTGGTTATATAGAGACGATTTTATACCGACCTCGAAAGTTCATTTCATTCTGTTGATTCTGTTCGTCCTAAATGGTTCTGTGTCTCATACGTAGAGATGAAAGTCTGATTCATTCATGTCAATCGTTTAATCCCTCATGCATGGAGTTGGACACTTTGATTCACTCTGTTGAATCAGTTCATCTTAAACAATTCATTCTCTCGTGTGACTCATGAAAGTGACATACATTTTAGTGAATTGTAAATGTTCGTTGTAAATGGTTCTCTCTCTCATATGTACAGTAGAGCTGGATTCATGCATTCTAGTGAATCAGTTCTTTCTGTCATTTTTAGAGTTGGAAATTCTGATTCATTCTATTGAATCAGTTCATCTTAAACGATTAATTCTCCCATGTAAAAGCTGGAAAGTCTGATTCATTTTAGTGAATCTGTTCATCCTAAACGGTTCTTCTCTTAAACATAGAGATGAAACTGATTCATTCTAGTGAATCAGTTTGTCCTAAACAGTCCTACAGTGCGTTCCAAACAGGATATATCATCACGCCCACTTTGGAGTGAAAACAATCATGGCCGCCATATTGAAGGGTCGGTCCAAAACGAAGTGCTTCAAAACCGGCCACTTCAAAGGGCCCTTCGGAATGAAAGATTCATTCAAAGGGTACAACTGATGGACACTTCGGGCTCCCATGATCCTTTACGCAGATTCTTTGCATGATGACGGCGCCTCCGTGTGGGCACGTGATGATGACGCAGAAGGGCACTTCAAGAAACAGTTGTTTGGTCCCCTACACCCTTGAACCCTTCGAAGCTCTCACTCCGGAGGGTGAACCCTTTGAAGGGATTAGGGCGTAGGGATGAGCCCTTCCAAATGGAACGCAGGGCTAGATGAAGAGTTTAACAGTCTGATTCATTTTAGTGAATTGGTTCGTTCTAAACAGTTCTCTCTCTTATATGTAGAGTAGAAAAGTCCAATTCATTCTGGTGAATCAGAAAAATCAACAAGTGTTTTTTTTTTTGTATTCTGTCTCGCGTCCCACAGATGCAATAAATGAACGTTTTTATAAAGTTTTATATTTAAAAACATACTCCCCAGTAAGTTTCAATCTAGTTTCCCCAACATTTGTATCACTGTAGAATATCAAATAAACTGCAATTTATGGCTGCAAGTTCCAAAACAGCACTCATAGCTGCGAGCGATAGCAAATGTTTGGAAGTTAGTTTGTATTACAAACAACAGGTGTCTCATCTCATCATCATAAACTTCTGAAATACGAGACAGATTAGCACAGACCTGTAAGACCTTTAGCGGACGTTCCCATGTAGCATCATGCTAAGTCATTTCCTGCCCTTCAGATCTACAAATGCTTTCCCCGGATTCACCCTTTCTATCTGATATGTACATCTGCATCTCATTAGCATAAATCTGTATAATATTCCCGTCTCGCCTGGTTGCTCACACACGGACGACGGGGCAATGGTAAATCAAAGGTAAAGAGGACGCTATTTACCGAGTTTATTTGGTTTGCGGTCGTCAGCATGTAAACAGTAAATGGTGCGGCCGCTCGCTGTGCCTCCTGATTAATTTCACAGTCGTTGTGATGCAGGGGAGCAAGGGACTCGCTGGCAACCTTGATTAGACACCACGTGTACAGATGTTCCTCAATGCTTCAAAGGGAGATCCTCACTGAGAGCTGTTATTGTGGATGGGGAGGTGAGAGGCGGGTGCTGCTGACTCTGAGGCTTCACTGGATGTGTTTCTGGATCAGCTTCTTGTAGCCCTGTTGAAAAAACCAGCATATGCTGGTTAGGTATGTTTTGAAGCTGGGATGCTGGTTTGAGCTGGTTTAAGATGGTCCTTTGCTGGTTTAAACTGGTCCTTAGCTGGTCATGTGCTGGTCTTAAGCTGGTCCGTGCTGGTTTTTTCAACAGCTAGCTACAACATTCACACAAACATGCTGTAGTTGTAACTTTATTATTAAACTAATCCAAAGTATAAACTTCTTCTGAAATGTGAAAGAATTATACAGTAGGTAGAAGTCTGGTGTATGGATAAAATTCATGCTATTCTTTTTTGGAGCTTAAAGATTTGGACCCCATTACGTTTAATAATAAGCTACACTAAAAATAAAGGTTTTGGTTCTACAAAGAACCATTCAGTCAAAGGTTCTTTAAAGAACCATCTCTTTCTTACCTTTTTATAATCTGAAGAACCTTTGTGAAACAGAAAGGTTCTTCAGATGTTAAAGGTTCTTTATGGAACCATTTAGATAAAAAGGTTCTTCTATGGCATCGTGAAGCACCTTTACTTTTAAGAGTGTATAGACAGAAAATAGTTTGTTGAATATTTCAGAAGTTTTTGAGTTTCAACTTCATCTCATAGAGAAACATAACTGTTTGATGAGGTGGTGATTCACTGTAAAAAACGACCGTGAATTTAACGGTAAAAGACTGTAAAAATGCTACAGTAAAAACCTGTTAAATGGTTTACGATAAATTCCCCTACTATATACGGTGAAAAACTGTATTGGACATTACATGTATTGGACATTAATTTTATGGTAGTATACAGTTTTTGGAAGTGAAAAAGACCTTATAATTTACAGTGAATAACCGTAAATTGACATTCCCAGAATTCCCTGCGTTACATTTCAAATGTGATGTTTTTTTGTTGAAATAACTGTTTCTTCTTCGTTTTTCTTATCAGTTTTGTATATTAGGGTTGTGTGTTACACCTAATGTTGTTAAATGAATGTTTATTGCATTATTTCAGTTTCATGTGTGTTACCATGAAGGTGTTTAGTGTTTGTGTGAATGACGCTGTGCACCTTCTATATATGTTATTATTTAAAAGCTGCTTGTGATGGGCTTTGGTTCATCATGTGACTTTCTCATCACCACCTGCATTTGGTGGTTATCAGTGTATTTCAAAGGTGCAAAACAGATTTCAGTACTTCAATAGGTTGGTATATTAACATTATATCAGTTAATGAAATTTAACTGTAAATTTAAGTTAAAACCGTAAAACCTAAAACGTTGCTACTGTATTTTTTACGGTAAAATTCCGGCAACCACAGCTGCCGTTTTTCTACCGTAAATTTTACGGAATTTGTTTTACGGTGATATGATGTGATTCCGTACGAAAACATGCAAACATGCAAATCATCAAAATAAAGCTGAAATAAATAAAGGTTAAGTAAAATATAAATATTAGATGAAAGCTTTGAAAAACTTACATGACAATAGGAAATGTTATAGAATTCAGTTATAGAAATATATTCTGTTATAGAAATATAATTCTGATACAGATACCTTAATGTTTTTTTGTTTTTTTTTTAAGCTTGAAAGTTTTGGACCACATTGAATTTAATAATACAGACAGAAACTTCTGAAATGTCAAAATATCTTCTTTTGAGTTCCAACCTGATCTCATAGAAAATGTAACTATTTAACGAGGTGGCGATTTCATATGACGCGAATCATACGATTTTTTGAAACGAAGCACTGTAAGTATGAAGGTCCACCCCTAAACATAATCATGTGAGTAAATCTTTTTTTGAATTCCAAACCGAATACATTTCTAAATTGAAGTAAATCAAAGCTATTTACACTCTTAAAAATAAAGGTGCTTCACGATGCCATAGAAGAATCTTTTTGTCTAAATGGTTCCTTAAAGAACCTTTAACATCTGAAGAACCTTTCTGTTTCACAAAAGGCTCTTTGTGGCGAAAGAAGGTTCTTCAGATTATAAAAAGGTACGAAAGAGATGGTTCTTTAAAGAACCTTTGACTGAATGGTTCTTTGTGGAACCAAAAATGGTTCTTCTATGGCATCGCTTGAAGAACCTTTTGAAGCACCTTTAATTTTAAGAGTGTAGAAATATAAAAGTGACAAACACAACAATGTTACTAAAACTTAAAACGACAATTAAGCTGATATAAGCTGAAAAATTCCTAAAATATTTACTAAAATAGGATGAGTAAATAACACTTTCTTTTTATTGTGAACTAGTCCTTTAAGAACAAACCCTAAGCTCTGATTGGCTGGTTGATAAGTGAGTTAGTAAGTTCACAAGGTAAGTTTATGTTACTCAGTGTAACACGAGTAACATAAGAACCTTATAAGAAGCAGAATGGACCCGAGGAGCAGATCTCGCAGGAGAACATCAAGTTCTGTCTTGAGGAACTGATTTTGTTCCTGACATTTAGTTTCAAGCATAACTGTTGTTAATGTGGGTCTCAAATTCCACATTACATTTGGTCAAATTAGTTAGTTTGTTTATTTATATGCATGTATTTGTTTGTTTATTTAACATACAGAATCCCTCATTTATTTCAATGTTTTACAGATATTTGGTCTAACATCAATGAAATAAAAAAATAAAATATGCAATTATATAAATGTATATAAAAATAATCTTGATGATTTTACAGTCGTGTCATTGCTGTCAGAGAACAATCAGCGGGCAGAGCTCATCAGGTGTTGTTGGCTGACTGAGGTTGCGGCACACAGACGCTCGCGCTGCTTGGCGAGCTTCTCCGTCAATCCAAATTAAGCGCTGCGGATCACGCGCCAATTACCACCCCTACTACGACAAAGGCGCATCTCATTAATATGCATTAGGGCTTGCTGACGCCCGCGCCCATCGTCCAATGGCAAAGGCTTGGCTTCTTCAGTAGATTTCATGTACATTAAAGCAGCTTGCCAAATGTAAACCATGACAATACATAAATGCTGATAAAATCAGTACATACATTTAATATTCAAACAATGCATTAATAATAAAACAACGCAGGACTAAATTGTGAAAAAAAGATGTGACCCAATTGAGATTTATATATTTATGAATAAGCTTTCCATTGATGTATGGTTTGTTAGGATTGGACAATATTTGGGAAAATCTGGAATCCGAGGGTGCAAAAAAATCTAAATATTGAGAAAATCATCTTTAAAGTTGTCCAAATAAAGTTCTTAGCAGTGCATATTACTAATCAAACATTAAGTTTAGAAATATTTACGGTAGGAAATTTACTAAATATCTTAATCGAACATGATCTTTACTTAATACCCTAATGATTTTTGGCATAAAAGAAAAATGGATAATGGATCATTTTGACCCATACAGTGTATTGTTGGCTATTGCTACAAATATCCCCCAGTTTTGTGACTAGTTTTGTGCTCCAGGGTCACATATATTGTGTAAAACACATTAGCTCAACTGCAATTATCATTTATATCGCATTATTCGCATTTATTTATTTAACAAATAAAACGCATTTGTTTGATAAGGCTTATAATCTAAATGAACATGCCTTACATTTGATTGTTTTTATTATACTTGGTGTATTTTTAAGTAAATGTGTTTTTCGTTTTATTTTTTATTTTTTGTAAAGCACATTGGACAACCATGGGTTGTAATTAATGGTGCTATATAAATAAATCTGCCATTGCCAACATACAGAATTAACGATTATTCATACAAAAAAAAAATTGTTCCTCTTTTAGTTTCTTAGTCTTAAAAAACTGGCTTTTTAATATTAATGTGCTCACGCTGACGTCGTTGGCTGACTACCCAATGGCTCGGCTCGGCTCATGAATATTAATCAGCACGCCTTCGCCGTGGTAGCGTCGGCGGATTCGCAGACCGGCCGCTGGCGGACACAAGCTGTGCAGGTCTCCGCAATGCCAGTCGGATCTTAAGCCGCCCGGTTCACCCCGTGAAAGGTCAAAAGAGCCCTGTTCCCACCTCAGCCACAGACTCTCGGTCCCAAACCGGCAGGAGCAACAACAGCAGACATCGTTCAGCTGGAGTAAAGCGCGTCCTCCGGTGCAGCGCAGCTAGAAGAGGAGTGCTGTATCCCAAGAACTGCAGCGCCGCGTGAAGTGTGTTTAGACGGGGAAAATGTCATTGTCTGGGAAAGAAAACAACACTACCCCTCATGCCAATTACGTGGGACCGTACCGCTTAGAAAAGACCCTCGGGAAGGGACAGACAGGTTTGTGCTTTCAGGCATTTCAGCTGCATCATGCACCGCGTTACTGATCTCCATCAGAGAGAGCAGCCCGAGTCCGGAGGCTGATATTGTGCGTTGTGTTGCGTAATGCTGTTTGGATGCATGTGGCATTGATTTGTTTCGGTGTTCAGTAACAAACTGCCTCTGCATCCTTCTTCTTCATCTTCATCTTCATCTTCTTCTTCAGCTCGGGTGTGTTGCGTGCAGCGCGGGGTCTGAATGCGCGCTTATGAACTTGTCCGCTCGAGTTTTGAATCATGCGTTCATGCATTTATTCAGAAATGAGAAGAACTAGGCTAAAGTTACCTGTGAGAGCTTGAACTTTTCTAAGAATGAGCTGCAGGCGGGGTCACACCTTCAGCGTGCGGTTTACAGGTGTGTGATGCCCGTATCTGATCGGGTCACACATTACTGCCACACTTTTTGGATTTCCAGATGTAGTTATATATATATATATATATATATATATATATATAGACATATTTGAGATTTTGAACTATTTGCAAGTGTAGCTAGTATTTAAAAAAAATAAAAAATAAAATTATGTACATAAGTAAATATGTAATATTTCTATTTATTTGTGTATTTATATATTACTCAAAACAACAACAACAAAAAAATATATATATAATAAAAAATTTGTGCAATATTGCATATAAACAGTAGGTGTTTTGTAAATGTGAAGTGAGCATGTGTCGGGGTGGCAGTAGGAACCACCAAATCTCTGCGAGGAGCAAGTGATGCAACACTTTATTGCTGTTTCGGCCCATCTGCCGTCTCCGAATATTACAATAGCAGTGATTTCCTACAACCTCTCCACCAGAAGATGCTAGTGCATGCTTTCAGGAAGATGATTGTGCTGATTTATGAGTTGACTGTCTGTTCCTCTTAGATAGGAGCTGACAAAAGGATGATTGGTTGGATTTTATACGTGGTCTGATCGCTTAAAAATTGGACCGTGGTGGTTTGATCAGTGGCGTTTGTCGTTCTGCTATTCATGGGAACGTGAGATTGTATGTTTTCTGATTATGCAGTAAGGTCATACTGAAGGCAGAGCCTTTCATTGCATTTATTAGTTCAATTCATTGATCTTTTCAGGTCAGTAACAAGCATTTAGTCACTTTAGCCACATTAAAATGTATGAATTGCACTGCGTTAGAGACAATACAAACGCTTATATGTGACCCTGGACCACAAAACCAGTCATAAGGGTCATTTTTTAAAAATGGAGATTTATACATCATCTGAAAGCTGAATAAATAAGCTTTCCATTGATGTATGGTTTGTTAGGATAGGACAATATTTGGCTGAGATACAACTATTTGAACATCTGGAATCTGAGGGTGCAAAAAAATCTAAATATTGAGAAAATCATCTTTAAAGTTGTCCAAATGAAGTTCTTAGCAATGCATATTACTAATCAAAAATTACGTTTTGATATATTTACAGTAGGAAATTTACAAAATATCTTCATGGAACATGATCTTTACTTAATATGCTAATGATTTTTGGCATAAAAGAAAAATCTATCATTTTGACCCATACAATGTATTTTTGGCTATTGCTGCAAATATACCCCAGCGACTTAACACTGCTTTTGTGCTCCAGGGTCACATATTAGAGTTTGCACGAGCACTCTGTTAAACAAAACGTTTTAAAACAATGAAATAATAGATAAACTAAAAACTTTTGACTCTCTGTGGTTGAACTTCATACATCCACTAAAAATGACCACGGTGATTGAAAGACGTTACAGATATGGCTCAGTAAAGCGAAGTTAGTTCTGAGAAAAGTGATGTTTTCGTAACTTTTCACAATAAGGTTCTATGTTTTAACATTAGTTAGTTAAACGAAGAAAAAGATTTAAAAAAAAATCAGAAGTAGTATTTGTTAATATTATTTAGGCTAACGTGAACTAAGAATGGACAGCTGATTTACAAAGATAAATAAATACTGTAACAAATGTATTGCTCTTTTAAATTTTTTTTGTTTTTTTTGTTAATTGTAGTTTCTGCATTAGAGCAATTGTTCAACCAATATTAAAATTTGCAGATTTTTTTTTATTTCATCCTCAGATCTGTAGATAAGTTTGTTTTTTCATCAGATTTGGAGAAATGTAGCATCGCATCACTTGCTCACCAATGGGTCCTCTGCAGTGAATGGGTGCCGTCAGAATTAGAGTCCAAACAGCTGATAAAAACATCCACAAGTAACTCCAGTCCATCAATGAATGGAAGTGAAAAGCTGCGTGTTTTTTTAAGAAAAAGAAAATCCAATGTTTTAACTTCAAACCATTGCTTCCAGCTAAAATACTCTAATCTATAAAGTCTATAATCCATAAGAACGCTTCCTTCAGTGAGAAAGTCCATCTCCTGTTGTCCTCTCACATCAAAATCCAGCCACATATTTATTTAGAGCTGCTTTGGCTTGGAAACAGTGCTTGATCTGTGCAGATTTCTCTCCTGATTCAGACGAGACGACTTTTTGGATTGTTATATTATAGACAGAGGACTTGTATTTTAGCCAGAAGCAACAGTTTGAAGTTAAAACGTCTTAATGATTGATTTGTTTCTTACAAACATGCAGCTTTTGGCTTCACAAGACATTAACTGCTGGACTGGAGTTACTTGTGGATTATTGTGATGTTTTTATCAGCTGTTTGGACTCTCATTCTGACGGCACCCATTCAATGCAGAGCATCCTTTGGTGAACAAGTGATGCAATGCTACATTTCTCCAAATCTGATGAAGAAACAAACTCATCTACATCTCGGATGGCCTGAGGGTGAACCATTTCTTTTAATAATGGGGGAAAATGTTACAATACAATGACATTCAGAACTTCGAAAGTGTCCAAGCATCTTTGAGCCACTGTAAACCGATCTCCGTTTCGCTCACAGGAATCAGCTTGTTCCTCATAGATCACACAGTATATGTCAACTACCGCTTTCCTTTGTGTTAGTCTGCCTGTCTGCCTAATCAGATCAGCACCACAGGCATCTGACTGTTACCATTATGCCTTTTTCCTCTTAGTCCTGCTTCACTCACTATCCAGGAATCCTCCTGATGCCAGCTCTGTGTGTTCTTTCTAGTGTAAGGCCTGGGCGGATCTATGCCATGTTCATTATGTGATTAGGACCCGACACAGACACACGTGTGTTTGTAATTCCTCGTCTTTCACCGAGGGAGGGAGGAGGTGAAGTAAAGCTGAATTTCTGAAGTGAGAAGAGCCTCTGGTTTCTTGTTGCTAAGGAGTTCCTCAGTCTGAGTGAAAAATGCTGGTTTAAGGTTGCGGCGGCGGCTTAGTTTAACTGCAGCTTTAATTGCATAATTTCATATCTGCTGCTGTTGTGTAAAGACTGGGGGTGGAATCGTGTGATTTGCTACAAGTATTATATTTCCTCTTCCCTTCGCTGATCTAACACAGGACGCTTGCAGGAGGTTTCTGGAAGATGCTTATCGAGAGCTGTTGACTGTGTATGAATGAATGGACGGCAAACCTGGACATGCTCAGATTGTGTCTGTGTGTGTTTAAAAAAAAAAAATTTAATATCTAATATTAATAGTAAATTTAATGAAATATTTAATTTAGAATATTTTTGGAATATTTTACTATTTTATTTGTTTGTATTTTTGAACTAATATTAATAATCCAGAACAAATATGTTCAAAATATTTTGCTGATCATCTGAGAACTCCATCTGTGAACATATTCAATCATTCAGGACTTTGTAAATATCTTGTATAATAAATAGGCCTATCTATAATTTATTTGTAAGATTTGTACAATAAAATTTTTTTTGCATTTAATATCTAATAATTATAATTTGTTTAAATATATTTTATATAATTTGCAATATTTTGTGTTTTTATGATATTTTTTTGTATCTTGCTCAATTTATATATATTTTATACATGTGCATGTTTGTGTTTTTTTTATATGTGTGCGTTTGTTTGATGGTTTGCTGATATTTAGTAGGGCTGGGTAAAAAATATAGATATCTCGATATTAATCGATTCTCATTTTTACGGAACGATATCGATTCTTAAATCCCAAGACTCGATTAGTCTAGCCTGTTTTCAGTTAATGGACTGAACGTTGAAGGGTACTTCCCATCCAATAAATCGCAATAAACATTGTGTTTTGGTACTTTTAATATGAAACAAATCTCAGATTTCAAATTCTGTCCATTGTAATGTTCAAAATATTTTGCTGATCATCTGAGAACTCCATCTGTGAACATATTCAATCATTCAGGACTTTGTAAATATCTTGTATAATAAATAGGCCTATCTATAATTTATTTGTAAGATTTGTACAATAAAATTTTTTTTGCATTTAATATCTAATAATTATAATTTGTTTAAATATATTTTATATAATTTGCAATATTTTGTGTTTTTATGATATTTTTTTGTATCTTGCTCAATTTATATATATTTTATACATGTGCATGTTTGTGTTTTTTTTATATGTGTGCGTTTGTTTGATGGTTTGCTGATATTTAGTAGGGCTGGGTAAAAAATATAGATATCTCGATATTAATCGATTCTCATTTTTACGGAACGATATCGATTCTTAAATCCCAAGATTCGATTAGTCTAGCCTGTTTTCAGTTAATGGACTGAACGTTGAAGGGTACTTCCCATCCAATAAATCGCAATAAACATTGTGTTTTGGTACTTTTAATATGAAACAAATCTCAGATTTCAAATTCTGTCCATTGTAATGCAGTATTTAAACAATAAATGCAATTTTGGCACTGTTTAATGTGGAGTGACAGATCGCTGTAACACCTCAGTTCAACAGCGCGAGGCGCACATGAACTGATCGTCTCCTCCACATTAATACCAGCTTCAGCTCAAAATAAACATGACTAAACATCCGAAGGTAAGTTAAAAGAAAGAGTACAACTTTACAATCTGTATCCTGTCTCATGTAATCTCTCAATCAGTGTTTATTTTTAATTTATGTTTGAATAAATCCATCAAGTTTTTATGATAGCCACCATTTAAATGTTTTTATATATAAAAAACTAATAGAAGTAGAAATATTATGTAACTGTAACTTTATTATTGTAAAAACGTCATTAATTTTAACCTTCAATATTATAGTAATTTGCATCACATGACCCCTTTAATATTTTGTTTTCTTATAACAAGACACTACAGGTGAATGGGATGAAATGGTATCTAATAGATATCACCATACTTCCCCAGGTGATTAATCACAATACAATAAACAGTGGCTTTGTAATAATGTAAATTTTCTGAAATGTTACAGAATGTTTGCATATGCAGATGAGGTGGAATGCAATTCCAAACATAGACCATTTCTACATTGCAAGTGAACAACAGCTTGATCGATTATAATGAGCTGATCACAAGCTCTCCAGCAAAAGTGCCCTTGTGCCTAATGTAGCAAATGCGGAAAAATAAATGGCAGGCTAATCACAAGCCTGTTTCTGACCTGCAGCGAGTGAATGAGTGTTTATTTGCCCGTGGCATGATTGTGTAGAGGTGAAAATTCAGCTGAGATCTCACAAAACTGATTTTCCATCACTCAGAGAATGAGTGTAAACTGTCGACGGTATATTGATGTTTTTGTCATAGCTGTGATAGCCGTGTTTTTCTGATAGTTATGATAGCTATAAAGAACCGTTTGTCAGGATTTTAAACGTTTATGCCAAACAAAACAACAGTTCTCCTAAAAATGAAAATCTGAAGCTTTGTGTACAATGGAAGTGGATGGGGACTGGAGCTTCCGGGCTCCGAAAAGCACCATAAAATTGTCCATATGACTTGTGCACTGCGTTCCAAGTCTGTTGTGTGTTTGGGTGAAGAAATAAACTCATACAGGCTTCGAATGAGCAGATGGCTGATTTTTTTATTTTAGGTGCGCCGTCCCTTTAAATGTGCCTTTCGTTTAGTGCAGTAGGGCTTGTTGGGCAGGTTTTATTGAGTTCTGTTTGCAGTGTAACCCGGCGTATCGGAGGCTGCTGTTTCGTCGTCAGGTTTTTGACGAGTGGAAAAGCCCTGAAATTGTCACCGAGTGATGGCGCCGCTACGCTCAATTTTCCTTCAATTCCAAACGCTATCAGAGATTTTCTGTTTTCTTGGTCTCCCGTCGACTGTTGGTCTGATACGCATCTGTGCTGTCTCTGTTTACATGCACCATACATTGATAAACAACATAATCAGGCTCGCTGTGTGCCGTTTAACGTGGAATTGTGTTATTTTGATTGATTCTGAAATGCTCAAACATACTTTCGTAGCAAACTCTCTCCGTTCCTGTGATATGATGAAATAAAATAAGCATCCACTGCTGTTCAAAAGTTTGTGATCAGTGCAATTTCTTTTAAGAAATTAATACTTTGTCAACAAGGATGCATTAAATTGACCTAAAGTGACAGTAAAGACATTTATAATGTTATAGAAGATTTCTTTTTCAAATAAATGCTGTCGTTTTGAACTTTCTGTTCATCAAAGGATCCTCAAAAATAAAGGTTTCCTCAAAAATTTCAACATTAATATTTTTTTCAACATTGATAATAATCAGAAATGTTTCTTGAGCAGCAAATCAGAATATTATACTGATTTCTGAAGATCATGTGACACTGAAGATTCATGATGCTGAAAATTCAGCTGCGCATCACAGGAATAAATTACATTTTACAATATATTCAGATAGACAACACTTATTTTAAATTGTAATAATATTTCACAATATTACTGATTTGACTGTGTTTTTTATGAAATATGTACAGCCTTGATACGCTTAAGAATCTTCTTTCAAAATTTTTTAAAAAGCTCTTACAGACCCCAGACTTTTGAACAGTAGCTGCAGTTGAATTAATTATAAATAGCCTTAGATTTAATTTAATTGTTAATACATGTATTCAATTAAAAAATGCATGGACCTTAATAAAATAACCATAATTTACAAATACAACCAACATTATATTTTAAGTAGCTAATTTATCCATTTTTAAAAAAACTTTTTCGTTTAAAAATGAACAAAACTGCTGTTTTGTTGAGCAAAATTATGAATCTGTGGCTCCAGGGAAGAATGAATATTTTAATTGTATTGCTGAAGTGCAATTGTTCTTGAATTTACGAACAATTGTTCAAGAACAGGAAGCAATTGCTTTGTATCGTCCTCATCCGTTGATTTGCTTGATCTGTGGCTCTGGGTTTATTTACGCAGGATTTAAGATTTCTAACAGCTGCTTATTTTGTGATCACATAGTCAGGTGTTACAGTGGGTATAGAGTGGCCTGGAGAGTTCTTAGACTTTATTTTGTGCTCTTTTGTGAACAGTCAGCGGCTGTGTTGGGAATGGAGCACTAGCTTACTACTTACCAAATACTGCACAATAGTGGAGGCCAGGGCAAGTTCTCACTTATTTTTTATACTCCAGTGAATACCTCTCAGTTTCTGTATAGACATATACTCCTAAGTATCTTTTTTGTTGTTGAAGATTTTAAATCAATATTGACCAAAAAATTAAATTCAGTTAATTGAAAACTTTGTGACAACGTGCCCCAATAAGTTGTCGCAATGGAACATGCCACAGAACATACTATTATGGACTTCAAAGTAAATTACAATTATGAAACACACAAAATAATGAATAAAACACCAAACATGTAAAATATACTACTCAGAAACACATGAAACATGGTTTAGGCCAACACATATTGTAATTAGAACATTCATAACATTTTAAAATGCGTGACAACTTGCACTGACTTGACGTTTATGGAAAATGTTCTTGTCCTGCAAACATAGTTGAACCTTTTGGTGAACATCTGACTTCAAAGCTGCCTTTTAACATGCATAACCACTGCTAGAAGAAGTAAATATTGTAATTTTGACTTAAAATAGTCAAAAACGTACACTGCAAAAAAGGGGTTTTCAAATGTGTAAATAAAGCAAAGGTTGGAGTGCAAGACAATACCATTTCAGTCTTTCTAAATCAAAATGTCATGTTTAATTTAATGCGTTACTTGCCATTTCTTAAATTTTTTGTGAAACGTATAGCCATTTCTGAGTGAAAATAGTTTAAAAATGTCCTGCATTTTTTTTTTCAGTGAAGTCACTGAAATATTCTGACAGCTTTCCTCTGTGACAACTTGCCCCAGTGTCTCCTCCAGTATATAAAGTATACTGCCTAATGCTTTTTTTACATTGACATTTTTAAAAGTTGTACATTTTTTAAACCGTGAGATTAGAACTTTTGGCACTCTGAACAAATAACTAATAATAAAAAAAAGATATCATACCTGCTGTTACTTATGTTTTATTTGTCACACAGGAAATAAAAGGTCAATTCGAATGCATTGCATTGCTGAATATTAGTCTTACTGCACATGATGGGAGAAGTTTATTCTCTTATTCTCATTTTTATTCAACTTGCTCTGCCTCTGAAACAACTTTTCTTTTCAGTGACATCATCAAGACCTCATTTTTAGCCCCTCCCCCCAAAACTGTCCCGTAAAGGTACTTTTCACAATCAATTTTTGATGGATAAAATCAAGTTTTCTCATTAAATAGTCTTCCTCTAAAATACATTGCATTGTGTTTTGTTGTTTATCGGATATGATGGTGATGAGTATTGGAAAATTGAGCAGAGGGAAGAAAATGGATACATCTAAAGCTGATTGGTTGAATTTAATACAGATTCCTGTTTATCTTCAGACAACACAAGTAGGTTTTGCATAGGTTTATCTGGAGCAGTTGCTTGAACAACATACACACTGATGACTAACACCGATCTCTCGCTAATGTGTGACATGCGTTGCTATGGCAACGGCACACTCGTGTGTCTTATTTTTCTCTAGCATGTGTTTTTTGAGCAGCGCTTCCCCGCGGTCCAGAATCACCCGTAACAGGGTGGAATAGAGCGATTCACTGAGGTTTTTAATAATTTCATACACGGCGATTAAATCTGGCTGGCCACTAATGGGATTCTCTCAGTAGGGTGCGCGGACCTCTCCCACATAATAACATTCAATTACTACAACCTCTCTCTCGCGCGTTCCCCTCGAGCTCCCTCTGCTACACCAGCGCCTCACACTGCAGGACTAGGTCTTGTGTGCTTGCAGGTTTTTGGGTGGTTTTAAATGTTATTTTTTCAAATAAAATTGAATTGGTGTTATTGCATATGATGGGTGTAGGTTATTCTCGAGACAAATTGTTCGTTTTTTTGTAATGTTTTTGTAAAAATGTAATAAGTTGCGCTGCATCTGAAACAACTTTTCTTTTCAGTGACATCATCTAGAACTCATTTTTAGCCCCTCCCCCCAAACTTTACACAATCCGATCCATTCTTAATGGGTTAAATTAAGTCCTGCCCAACTTTTTTTCCTCATTAAACATTGTTTTACTGTAAAATACATCACATTACAGAAGTAAAAAATGGGTTGTAAATTTTATTTGTGCACCTCCAAAAGCATGTTAAGAACACATTTCACCACAAAGATACAATAAATATTATTCTTTGCACAAAGATAACTGTAGTATGGCCAGGTTTTTTTTTTAGTTTTGTTTAATTTAATACAGTTTTTACTAGTTTTTTGAGATTACAGTAATGAGAGTGGGTTTTATTGCATTATGGTAATGAGGAATTACCAAAATTACAAGAAGACAAAAATAAATTATTTTTTGCACACAGAAATTTAAACCTCATAAATGTAATATGCCTGACTTTTTATTTTTTATTTTTTTTTATTGTCATGAAAACACTGTCACAATATCACAAATAGAGTTGAACAGAGGCAGAACATTTTCACTAAATTTTGGAAACATTCCAGGATTTTTTGGAAACTTTTTTTAATGGAAATTTTCCATCACTTTGCAACCCTAATCATAAATAATTTAACCACAAAATTACATGAAAACTAAAATAAATAAATGTATTATTATTATTATTAATTATTATTATTTTGCGCAAGGAAAATGAAGTATCATTACCGTAATGTGTAGTATGTTTGATTTTATTTTTTATAGTGCATTTTTAATACATTTTCTTTTCATATTACGGCAATGAGGAATCTGAGAAAATGCACACCATTTTCATGAAAGTTATGTCACAATGTCACAAAAAATATAACCACAAAATTACAAAAAGACAAATGTTATTCTTTGAAGCTTCATTACTGTAATGCGTCTGGGTGAAAAAAGTGCAACAAATACCACATTGTATATTATATTATATTATATTATTCAAATTTTTTAAATAATGAAAATATATATTTTTCCCATTACGGTAATGAGGAATGGAAGGCGGGGGGGGGGGGTACTTCACTGTCATAATGTCATAATACAACAAATGTTAATTGATCCTAAATATAGGCTTAATTTTCTTTAGGCAAAATGTAATTTTTTTTATTCCTTTCTTTTGATTTTGGGGTAAAATTTGACCCACTCATGTTCTTGCCAAGCTTTGTGAGATTCGGCCAGCTAGTCTGCGATTAATAAATTGTGCTCTATAATGACAACAACATGACAGAAAACACGAAAGCCTGTGTTTAAATGTGTGCGGGGCGATGAGCTTCTGTCTTGTAATGTGTACGATGAGGCTTTACTGGCTATTAGATGGGTCGGCCTCATTAAATGAGAAAACACTAGCGTCAGTGTTAATGACACACACACACACACACACACACACACACACAGGTTTGTTTTTGTGAAAAGTGGGGACATCCCATAGGCGTAATGGTTTTTATACTCTACAGACCGTATATTCTATTGCCCTACACCAACCCTACCCCTAAACCTACCCCTCACAGGAAACGTTGTGCTATTTCAGATTTTCAATACACTCCATTCTGTGTGATTTATAAGCGTTTTGAAAAGTGGGGACATGGGGTAATGTCCTGAAAAGTCACCTTCTCCTTGTAATACCTGTCATACCTTTGTTATTATACAAATTTATGTCCTCATTTGTCACAAAAACACACACACAGACACACACACACACACACGCACGCACGCGCACAATTCAGTGACTCATCCGCTTCAAATTGCACAGCATCCAGACCATAAAATATATCCAACAGTTTAAATGTTTACTTTGAGTCTTTGTGTAAAAAGGGCCATTTAAGGCCCAAATTGGCTTCGCAGAGAACATCTAATGGTGGTTTTTATGGAAATGCAGTAATTGCATGTAAAAGCTGCTCTCTCAGTTCGCTATTTTGATACAAGTTACGTAGAAGTTTGGAAAATAGAGATTGCAGTCATTTCGTGTCATTTAGGTTGTATTTGTTGAAAGACTTCCAACTGTGTCTTTAAACAACAGTAAACTGAGGCATTGCATCTTTATAGTATTACATAAAGATTAATAGCATACAGTTAAATTCAATAAAATTCCTGATTTTGTGCAATGCTGGGCTCTAAAAAGCACTTAAAACAAGTATTAGTATTAATATAGTAATTCATATTTCATATTAATATTAAGAATTCATATTTCAGAACAAATCCTTAACGAATGACTTTCCTCTAGTATTTCTAAATGATTTACTATTGGTAAGGCCACAGTTTATGCGTATGCACACACACACACGCACACACACACACATATATATATATTAAAAATAATAGTAGTGAGAATAAATTGATTTCTACACACACACTCACAAATGTTTAAGTATGTTTTTTTTCTTTTTATATGTATGTTCTTGGTTTTGTGCCTTTTGTTAAAGATCATTATTTTGTGTATTTGGTGTAACAGAATATGTTGACATGCTTTAATGTTAAAAAAACACATTATTTTTCAAATACTGTACATTATTGTAGGTCCTCTATGCCCCGCCTCTCTCAAACGCTTCGTTTTCTACAAAGCCCCTCCTTCCGACAAGCGCAGTCTGCTCTGATTGGCCAGCTGACCCAGTGCATTGTGATTGGCCAAACACCGCAAGCACTCATCGGAAATGTAACGCCCCTTACCATAATCGCGAGCTTCATCTTTCAAAATAAATGTAAAGACAGAGCCCGAAAGGGGAACAGAGTCGTGTGACAGACACAGTGATGAAGCTGGTATGTGTGTGCAGTACACAAGCCACGGTTAAGACAGCTGACTCCACTGTGATATTACCCCTCTCTCTCTCGCTCTCTCTCGCTCTCTCTCTCTCACACACACACGCACGCACACCCACACACACATGATGCGCAAAACTCCGCATTTGAACAGTCAATAGCAAATACTTAAACTAATAACAAAACAGTAGCTGATT
Organism: Sinocyclocheilus grahami; assembly: GCF_001515645.1. Lineage (NCBI taxonomy): Eukaryota > Metazoa > Chordata > Actinopteri > Cypriniformes > Cyprinidae > Sinocyclocheilus > Sinocyclocheilus grahami. Next base: position 372,675 of record NW_015506022.1, read on the forward strand.
CAGAAGCGCCAGATTGTCATAGCAAAGTCAGAATGACCTCCTCTCCTAGGTTCACGAAACGGTCGTCCATAAAATGCATTGCTGTTCTGTTGTAAGTCATCTTAAAGATTCCTATATGCATCTTCTTCTGGAAGGCCAAATAAAGTGCTTTTGCTTTCGCCTAGAAACACACAGCGTCTCCCTGACATGCTGCTTCAACACTAACTGCGGTTACTGAAACCACGCCTTCTTTCTTTGCGTGAACATTTGGGCCGCATTATGCAAATATTTCCACATAGTGAGGTAGATATGTGGGGGCGTGTTAGAACGAGCCGTTTTAGGGGGGCGTGGCAGAGTCTTAACTTTGATAAAGAATATCTCTTTGGTTTTGAGACTTTAGTCTTTGCAACTTCAGGGATCTTATCTATGCACAATCAGCTTGTAACACTCCAAAGAGAAAGGAAAACTTGAAATCGCATCATATGACCCCTTTAAGCATTTCTTTACGTGGTGTCAAGATTTTACCTTCTTTCACTGACATCCAAGCTACAGAGCTGAATACATCAAGTGCTTGAAAGTAGCCGAGTGCTATTAAGAGCCCTCGACCCCTCGACCCTTGACACGTCATTTCGGTCAAACACTTTGTGATACGTAGGTGTAAGCCTATATAAGTTACCGTTCTGACTCACAGCACTTGATTTTTCCTGTCATTCTCTGCTGGTTTAACGGTCGAGACCTTTGCTGTACAAACCGCCGGCGGTGAATATTCATCCATAAATCACAGGACAAATGTCACCTTCATGATGGTCTTAATGGACTGTGAGAGTTGAACAGCACTGAACTTTACTTTCCCTCTCGTACTGAAAAACTTGGCCAATAAATGTAATAGTATCTTGGGAATGTTGGACTATTTCTGTTGAGACAGTCTGGTAAGATTTTTGTTATGTGTTGAATCAGGAGTGCTTGTGTGCACTCGTTTTTTCGCAGGTTTTACACATAAATATTTATTAAAATAATAGCATAATGAAACATAAAACAGAATATTTTAGTAATATTGATTTGTTAAACCCGTTTAAGTTTTAACTCGGACCCCTGCAAAGCCTCGACGACTACATTTCACGACGGAAAGTGGCAAAGAATTGGTGAAATGGAAAGTGTCCACCTGTTTCCACACATTCATTAATATTGTCTCTGCGGACGGCTGAGATTTATTGCGAAGGGCTGAGAGTTTTAATCAACTGGCCGCGTCCTCAGGAGCTGCTGGGAGGCCGATAATCACCTTCAGTCTCGTAATACCCCCCTGAGTGCCCTCAGCGCCGTTACTGCTCCTCGCTCCGCTCAGAAACACTCAAACCTGCCGTAAAAGCCAAGAGCTGCTACTAAACGGCGAGAAGAAGGACATAATGAGCATATTGACGCATTTGTGATGGCCATAAATAACTTAAGAACGATTAGGCTAACTTTCAGAAATACCCATCTGTTTAGTTTCCTCACAGTTTCCTTAGACTTGCACTTGGTACATCGTAAAGAATGGTTTTTCGAAGTTGTAAATGAAACAAATATTATTGAAGTATGTTTTACAATAAAATAGCATTTCGGTCTTTCTACTTCAAAATTTCACATTTAATGCATTACTTGCTGTTTATTTGCGAAATTTTATGTCAATTTCTAAGTGAAAATTTTTTGAAGTAAACCGTTTTTGGTGTCTGCCCACACTTCGGGTTGGCTCCGCCCATACTCTAATCTCATTGGTCCAGATTCTTGCCCTACAAAACTATAAATTAAACCTCACACTTGATTGGCTGTTATTTTGTGGCTTCGCACAGAATTTTACTTTCCCTGAAAAGTGACAAGTAAGTAAACGCTTGAAGCTGTGTGTTATAGTTAGCATTAACGCTGTGCTAATGTACGGTTATGTTGCCGTTATGTTTTCTCACACAATTTTTTTTTGAAGTAAACCGTTTTTGGTGTCTGCCCACACTTCGGGTTGGCTCCGCCCATACTCTAATCTCATTGGTCCAGATTCTTGCCCTACAAAACTATAAATTAAACCTCACACTTGAGGCTGTTATTTTGTGGCTTCGCACAGAATTTTACTTTCCCTGAAAAGTGACAAGTAAGTAAACGCTTGAAGCTGTGTGTTATAGTTAGCATTAACGCTGTGCTAATGTACGGTTATGTTGCCGTTATGTTTTCTCACACAATTACTGTTACTATCGTAAACTAAAACCAAAACCATAAACATTTTCGTTACTTGAAGTAAAATGAACAAGAACTGAAATAAAATGAAATAGAAAAAAATAACTTTTAAATTACTTTTATAAATCGTCAAAGCAACATTTCTCATTTTCGTTAAGTTTAAGTTTGAAATACAAAAATAACTAAAATTAAATAAAGTAAAATTAATAAATACTGTGATATGTAAAAAACATATGCCAGGCATATGTTAACATACGCAAGTGTTTTTTACTAGTTTCAACCCGACGCAGTTATCATTTTCACGTCCTTCGCCACGTTGTTTAAATAGCAAATGCATTTGCGCCCATTTGTGCGCCCATGGGCGTGCTGGTCTGAAAACGAGGTGTGTTCAGCCGCATTGCTATTTTGAGACAACTGAAATAGACTGCGCCATTGACCAACTAAAACCTGTTCTAAAGTCAATGGCACAGTAGTTTTTTTAATTTAAAGAGCGTGTTAGTATAGGCGGGTTCACAACGCGTTGCACGCTCTGCTTATTACACACATAGCGACAACCCTTTTAGACCATGCGCCGGGCGCGCTGACCATTTTTCCCGTCGTTAAATTAGCAAAAGTGGATTCGGACACGCCCTGAGTACACCTGCACCATGCGCTTTAGACCATGTGCTTAGATCGTTAAAATAGGGCCCTTACAGTGAAAACAGAAAATATAAAAATAAAATCCAATTTAAAATATTAACAAATACATTAGCACTAATTTAGACCAATATTTAATGTTTTTGTAGAGTTCAGTTAATAAAGTAAGCCACCTAAATAAGCGGAAACTCTGAGGATAACATTGAAGAGAAGCTAAGAGACGCCATACTGGATTTAGCAGTGTCATTTCTGTAGCACTAGCGTCACCAAACACGTTTCCCAACAATCCTCACATTGGCTGGTCAGAAGGAAAGTCCCGCCCCCGAAGTCACGCCATTGGTTGAGCCAGTGTTGCTATGTCATGTTTTGCTAATAAACAGAGTTTGTTTTGGTAGCATCAGAGTCGCAGTGGTTACACTTTTTGGAGAAACAACCTCCGAATAGCTTACATGTAGTTGTTTCTTCATATTAATTTGGGAATCTTTAACGTTAAGACTGAGAGCAGCAAATGAGCTTCTTCTAAGCGTGACGCTAACGAGCTTCAACTCCTGTTTTCCGTCTCTCCATCTTTGTCGAGTTTTGCGCTTATGTCACCGCAGAAATATCGAGAGGCAGCAATGCAAAAATTCTCTTTGAAATGGAGACTAAAGCCCTCGTTCCTCTCCAGCCCGAGGGCTCGTATCCTCACATGCTCCGTCAAAGCTAAGCGCATCAATCCCGTTTGCTTGTAGTTATCTAGAGGGAAGCCAAGCGGCTTCAAAGCTCAGTTCCTTCGCCTCCTAATAAAGAAAGAGACGGATGCTTCTCCAGTCATTACTCAGCACAGCTCACGCTTTCCCGCTGATCTGAGCCAGTGGTCAAAGAGCGAATGAAGTTCTGAGGTGAAAACAGATGCTGTTTATTCACACTGTGCAGGTTTTGGAAATACAATTACATCACAGTCATTTCGTGTGTTTTACAAGTAGTAGCAGGAATTCGGTTCGATTTTATGACAAGGTAAAGTTAGTTCAGGTTGTAAATCTCATGTGGAGTGACTTGGTGGTGAAAAACTGGTATTTACTGTATGAATTACAGTATGGATTTTTATTTATTTTATTTATGAATTTATTATTATTATTATTATCATTACTACTACTACTACTACTACTAATAATAAAATAAATGAAAATAGTTATTTTAAATATATTTTAATATTATTATTTATTGTTGTTATTTGTTTTATATTTACAACAACAACAACAACAATAATAGTAATAATAAACAATAATAATAATTAATTGTTGTTGTAATTTTATTTATTTATATTTATTTTGTATTTATGAAACAACAACAATGCTAATAATACATTTTATTATTATTATTATTATTATTATATGTAAATACAAAACATAACTATAATAATAATAATAAAGTGTAAAAATAATTAATATATTAAAAAATAATATTTTATTGTATTGATTAATGAATTTATTATTAATAATAATAATGATAATAATAAATATAAATAAATTTTTTATATATATATATATATAGTTTTTATATTACACTATTATTTTTATTGTTGTTATTTGTTTTGTATTTATATAATCATTCAATCAATCAATAAATAAACATACAAACAAAAGTATACTGGCTTCTCTCCGCTGGTAGCAGTGAGGCAGGTTTGTGAAGATCGTATCTGTTGCTGTAAGTACAGAAGAGGTTCTGATGTACAGATGCTGGAGGTTCTGTATGTTCTACCTGTTTCTATAGCGACTGCTGTGCAAACGTGCATGTTTCCTGAGGTTTGTGTTGCTCATTCAAGCCTCAGAGGGAAACACTGTCTGCTTTACACACTGTATTACCACCGGCGTGACCTGCTCGCCACAGAGACCCACAGAAATCAGCCCTGGACACTGGTGAAAACTGCACACACGCTTTATTTCTGATTCATGTTGACTGAAATAGAAAGAAAAAATAGTGCCACGCATTAAACGACAATAAAACTGGTAGGCTGTGCATTACTAATAGTTTACCAAAGTTAAATAAACCAACTTGAAAACGAGTTCAATTAAGTTCTTACAGGCTATTTTTTATTTTTTTCCCCTTTTCTTAATAGTAGATGCTGTTATTTGTGATTGCCTCATATATGTGAGGGTTTATATGGTTTACAGTCAGTAGAGTAGAGTCTTTTTCTCCTCCTGCGGCTCGAGAACGAGTCTTCAGAACGAGTTTGTGCCGCTGCAGACTCGCAGCTAAGGGTTAAACTGCATTTCTGCACAGCCTTTGATGTGCGAGTCTCTGAATTACCCGCTTTCTCTGGAAGAGAGAGAGGAAATGACATATAGAACGTGAAAACTCCATGACTGGCTTCCTCCATCCTCGCTATCTTTAGAGCAGACACCTGCTCGCCAGTTTCCTTTCTCGCTTTCACCTGCAAGTAAAGACTTGTACTGAGACTTTGCCCTGTTGCACTACAGCGGTTCTGTCTTGAGGAGTATTTTTGTGGTAGTGAAATGCTGTGATGTTCTCGACATGAAGCTGCTCCACAGTCGACCCTGAACATTTAATAAAACTAAACTGCAAAAATGGCTCATTCAGATGATCCTGATGTTTATGATGTCACATGAGCTCATTAACATATCTCCGCCCACATATGCATATCGTCACCTATTGGCTCGCCCTGAGCCAGTCAAAACATCATTTACATACATCATCATTTACATACATGTGTCTTAAAGGCGCAGTAGCAGAAACAGCTTCTTTAATCGTGAAGTTTCGCTAGACTTCACACTCCATTCACTCCTACTCATGTCAGTGCAGCAGACCTGAAACACAGACTTTAATTGTCATGAAAGCATATTTTCCCCTGAATAATGAGTGTTTTTGCCATTCTCATTATTCTCAACGGGGATTTTCCTTCAAATCAGTATAATTTAAAGGCAAAAATAATACCATGATGTATTAATACTTATATAAATATTAATTGAATATAGATTTTAAAAAATTATATTGTAATTTATTGTTGTTGTTGTTGTTATTATCATCATAATTATTTTAGTTATATTAATTTATTTGTATAAACTATAGTTGTTGTTGTTATTATAAATAAAATAAATAAATATTTAATTTTAAAATTTTTTATATATATAGTTTTTATATTACACTATTATTTTTATTGTTGTTATTTGTTTTGTATTTATATAATCATTCAATCAATCAATAAATAAACATACAAACAAAAGTATACTGGCTTCTCTCCGCTGGTAGCAGTGAGGCAGGTTTGTGAAGATCGTATCTGTTGCTGTAAGTACAGAAGAGGTTCTGATGTACAGATGCTGGAGGTTCTGTATGTTCTACCTGTTTCTATAGCGACTGCTGTGCAAACGTGCATGTTTCCTGAGGTTTGTGTTGCTCATTCAAGCCTCAGAGGGAAACACTGTCTGCTTTACACACTGTATTACCACCGGCGTGACCTGCTCGCCACAGAGACCCACAGAAATCAGCCCTGGACACTGGTGAAAACTGCACACACGCTTTATTTCTGATTCATGTTGACTGAAATAGAAAGAAAAAATAGTGCCACGCATTAAACGACAATAAAACTGGTAGGCTGTGCATTACTAATAGTTTACCAAAGTTAAATAAACCAACTTGAAAACGAGTTCAATTAAGTTCTTACAGGCTATTTTTTATTTTTTTCCCCTTTTCTTAATAGTAGATGCTGTTATTTGTGATTGCCTCATATATGTGAGGGTTTATATGGTTTACAGTCAGTAGAGTAGAGTCTTTTTCTCCTCCTGCGGCTCGAGAACGAGTCTTCAGAACGAGTTTGTGCCGCTGCAGACTCGCAGCTAAGGGTTAAACTGCATTTCTGCACAGCCTTTGATGTGCGAGTCTCTGAATTACCCGCTTTCTCTGGAAGAGAGAGAGGAAATGACATATAGAACGTGAAAACTCCATGACTGGCTTCCTCCATCCTCGCTATCTTTAGAGCAGACACCTGCTCGCCAGTTTCCTTTCTCGCTTTCACCTGCAAGTAAAGACTTGTACTGAGACTTTGCCCTGTTGCACTACAGCGGTTCTGTCTTGAGGAGTATTTTTGTGGTAGTGAAATGCTGTGATGTTCTCGACATGAAGCTGCTCCACAGTCGACCCTGAACATTTAATAAAACTAAACTGCAAAAATGGCTCATTCAGATGATCCTGATGTTTATGATGTCACATGAGCTCATTAACATATCTCCGCCCACATATGCATATCGTCACCTATTGGCTCGCCCTGAGCCAGTCAAAACATCATTTACATACATCATCATTTACATACATGTGTCTTAAAGGCGCAGTAGCAGAAACAGCTTCTTTAATCGTGAAGTTTCGCTAGACTTCACACTCCATTCACTCCTACTCATGTCAGTGCAGCAGACCTGAAACACAGACTTTAATTGTCATGAAAGCATATTTTCCCCTGAATAATGAGTGTTTTTGCCATTCTCATTATTCTCAACGGGGATTTTCCTTCAAATCAGTATAATTTAAAGGCAAAAATAATACCATGATGTATTAATACTTATATAAATATTAATTGAATATAGATTTTAAAAAATTATATTGTAATTTATTGTTGTTGTTGTTGTTATTATCATCATAATTATTTTAGTTATATACATTTATTTGTATAAACTATAGTTGTTGTTGTTATTATAAATAAAATAAATAAATATTTAATTTTAGTTTGTTTATTTTAAAGTAATTTATCAATATTATTATTTTGTTATATTTATTTTATAACAATACTTGCTGTTAATATTATAAATAAATACAATACAATAAGTTTATTTGTATAATAATAGTCAAATAATAATAATAAATTATTATTATTATTTGATTATTTTAAAGTAATTTATTAATATTATTATTCAGGGCTTAAAGTTCTCTGGCACCGTGCCGGATATCCGGCGTGCGGCGTTTGGCTGCGGGAAAAAAAAAAAGGCGTCCTACATTTAAAAACACTTGTTGATATCACGTTCGAGTCCGTGAGTTCGCCTACCAATGTATGAGAGGAACACAGCTTTCACTCTCATCCAAACTAACATCACTAGCCAATCAAACATTTTTGCTCTTATAAACACGAGACACGCATTAGCTGATGAATGGAAAAGAAGCCTGGGTCTCGAGCGCGACACATTGAAAAAGCTGCGAGGCGCAATGGTCAAAAGATTTCCATCTAGCGCCATATTTACATAGAAAAGCTATTAAAAAGCAGCGGAGCTTTGTAAACGGAAAGTTCTCTGGCACCGTGCCGGATATCCGGCGTGCGGCGTTTGGCTGCGGGAAAAAAAAAAAGGCGTCCTACATTTAAAAACACTTGTTGATATCACGTTCGAGTCCGTGAGTTCGCCTACCAATGTATGAGAGGAACACAGCTTTCACTCTCAACCAAACTAACATTACTAACCAATCAAACATTTTTGCTCTTATAAACACGAGACGCGCATTAGCTGATGAATGGAAAAGAAGCCTGGGTCTCGAGCGCAACACATTGAAAAAGCTGCGAGGCGCAATGGTCAAAAGATTTCCATCTAGTGCCATATTTACATAGAAAAACTATTAAAAAGCAGCTGAGCTTTGTAAACGGCTCAGAGTAATCACGTCATCTCCATAAGAATGATATGATTGCCAGAACGAATTTGCCTGTATTTTTGAAAAGGTCCTGTTCACACATGATCTCTTCATGGTAATTTACCAGTAAAGACTGTATGTGTGAAAGGGGCTAAACTCTTCCTCTGCATATGCGGTGAGTTTGGGTTGCTTAACGTTCATCTGGGAAAACTCACTTGATTTGTAACGTAAATCATTTAAACCTATGCCAACACCGGAGAATACATCAACATATTTATAAATTCTGACTTTGCATGTGGCCAAATATTACAATTAAATGGATTTAAACGTTGTTGAAATACATGAAACCTCACCAGGCCGTTGGCACCTTCTGCAGGTATTTGTTATAATATAGGCATATTACATTATGTATTTAATAATGTACAGTGTTGTACAGTGTTGTTAAATAAAACCATGTACTTGGTTTTGATACTTTATTTGAGGCCAATTATTATTGCCTCATCGTTACTTTATATATAAATATAGTCATATTAAAGCCTGTTTTCCACTTAGTTCTATTTGTATTACTACAAAACATCAGATTACTCACTTGTCAAAATAATCAGTAGATTACTTGATTAGCAAAATAATCACTAGTTAAGCACTAGATTAGTTAAAACATTTCAAAATACAACTGCATTGTTTTACTTTTTGTGATTAAAAGACAAATATTTTGTAAATTCTTAAAGTGTTAAAACATTGTCTCGTTCTAGTGAACCAAGTATCTGCGTTTTGTCTCACCTTGTGAGCTAAGTGTATTGTCACACCCCTAGTGTCTATGAGCGTGATAAAGCTTATAATTTTCCAAGTGTATGACATAGCTTTCATTCTTCAAGTCAATCATATATTCATGAAAAAAAAATCAGTTTGAATAAGGAAAGCGATAACTTTGCCATAGTATCCTTTCAAATGTTAAAGTTGCCACAGCCATTGCATTTTAGTCCTTGAAAACCAAAAAAGTAGTGCAAGTCCTTGAAAGTCCTGGAATTTTATTTTGCAGTATCTGTACGAACCCCGTTTAAGTTACCAGTTCTTGGACCATTTTAATGTTTTTGCTGTTGTTAACTGAACTGAACTGTAGTTTTCTGTAGTAAACTGTCTTTGTATATTTCCTATTTTATATTTATTTCCTAATATTTAATTTACCATTATTTCTTTTGAACAAAACAATTTCAGAAATGTCATGTTTTAGATTGTATGTAGTCTTGTACCCTGTCAAGGACAAAGATAACCAGCAAAACCTGATATCAAACGCATCCTAAATGTTACATGTGTTTGCACCATATTGTAGTGAGTAAACTTTCTTGGTATTGCTGTTTCAAATATCCCACCATAATCTGTAGTCTGAGCCTGTCAAGGGCTAATGGCAATGGCAGATACGTTACTAGTTGTTACACCAAATACACAAAATAATGATCTTTAAAAAAGCATCATATGACCCCTTTAAGCCCGTATTATTTCATTATATTTATTTTAGAATAATAGAATAATTGTTAATATTATAAATAAACACAATAAACTGTTTATTTGTATAATAATAATAATAATATTAATAATTATGATTTATTTATTGTTTTATATTTATTTTATTTTAAAATAATTTATTAATATTATTATTTTGTTATTTATTTTAGAATTAGAGTTGTAGTTGTTGTTGTTATTGTTATTATCATTATTATACATTTATTTTCTTTATTCTTTCTTGTATTTCTTTTCTTTCTTAAAAATTTGAGGTGAATGTTTTACTGAAATGTGTTCTTGACAGGTTTCATGAAATTTGATTTCTTAGAAAAGGTAAATTTCTTAGAAAAAAATACAGCAGAAGTGAGCCTCTACAAGTGTTAGCTACAAAAGTGTTCAGCAGTCTACAGTTTTACAGTGTTTTATGTCTCAGCAAACCAGACAGATACAAAACCGCAAGAAGATGCAGTACAAGAGAAAGACTGAAACAGACAGAGGGAGAGAGACATCAGACGTGGACAGAGGACAGTAACGCAGAAGGCCAGAGGAGCAGGGACTGGACAGAGAGGTAGAAGTGAGGACAAAGAGAGACATACGGGCCTGATAAGAGAGAAAGAGATGAGAGGGAACAAAGCTAGTGGATGAGAGGATTAAACCCTGCTGCTGTTAGTAATGGAAGAGCCTGTAGATCGTGCAGCAGCAGATGGCTGGCCTGTGCTCTCTGGAGGTTATGTAACCAGACAAACCCCCTCTCATCCCGCACTAAAATCTCTCTTTCCTGCTTTTTCTTGCCTTGCTGAGCTGCATGTGAGTGCAAACCCTCCGCACACCATGTGCAACATAAAGCTGAACTGCCAAATCAGCATTTGGTCAGCAAAACTCTATGCTTTATATGAAGAAATATAAGGATTTCTTGACACTCAGTTTAAAGATTCAGTTTGACCAATTAATTTATAGTCAGGGTGAAACTCTCAAAACCTGTCAGGAATTTCAAGAAGCTGTATTTTGTCATAGTTGTATTTGATCGTATTGACTCCAGATATGAATATCAATATGAAACATGAAATACAACTTTGATAGTTTATGAACTTTTATATATGATAAACATTTGTTGTGCTGCTTTTTATTTAAGCTGATTTAAATATACACGTGCTGTATACATCACTGACAACAATAGGAATTATGAAATAAAAATACATTAATAAGGTAAAGTAATAGTTGAAATAGTTGTAATGGTCAGATTTAGCCATGAAAGTAATATCAAAATGAGAAAACATGGATTTAGCCTTTTTATTGAAAGTTGGCAGTAATTCGCCATGCAAAAATTAAAATGAGAATAAAATGGATTTATTTATTAAAAGTTGTCCATAACTAGTCATTAAAATATATCAAAATGTGTTAAAAAAAAATGATTTTTTTATTAAACATTGACAATAATTAGTAATGCAAATATCAAAATGAGAAACAAAAAAAAAAAAAAGAAGATTTTTTTATTAAACATTGACAATAATTAGTAATGCAAATATCAAAATGAGAAACAAAAAGGATTTATTTATTGAACATTGGCCATAATTAATCTCAAAATGAGGCAACAAATATTAAAAAAAAAAAAAAAAAAAAAATTTGGGGGCTAATTAGTATATATCAAAATGAATTTGGGCTAATTAGCATATATCAAAATGAGAAAAAATGGATTGATTTGTTTATTTTTAATTGTATTTGTGCTGATGTGTCACTTGGACATGTTTTTGTGATATTCGTCCAGTAAATAGGTAGTCAAGTCAAGTCACCATTATTTATATAGCGCTTTTTACAATGCAGATTGTGTAAAAGCAGCATTACAGTATTAAACAGCGTGTCGAAATAGTGTTCCGTTCTCCTCTGGCCAAACGAAATCAGCGGTTTAATTCTAGGCTGCAACAAAGACTGTAGATTTGTAGGTATACAGTAAGTTGTAGATAGACAGACTTTTGCTTGGTTCTTTTGAATCAGTTCAATGAGCAAAGGTCAGAGGTCAATCTAGTTGAGCACCTGCACTCGTAGACATTCTACAATCACGATTAAATGTGATTAATTACAGTTGATGTAAGTGCTTTTATATTAATTTAATCACTCACTCTTCATTGACTGGTCTTGAGTGGGAACATCACCATTATTGATGTAGCTTGAGTAAGTGGAGTGTGTGAGGTGAAATATATCCTGGATTTGAAACCATGAAATAGTAACTTTATTTCAGCACACCAATATTTATGTTGCCTGTGAAAACAAAATCCAGTGGATAAATAAACTAACTTTGGATAGAGCATCTCAACCATGATATCAGAAACTGAAAAATGCAGTTTTTGCATGATGATTCATCCACACCACTAGGTGTCAGTATAAGAAAGAGCTGGTACAAAAACCAACGCATGCTTACAGAACATACAAAACTCCATAAATGTACCTATATATATATATAGGTACATTTAAAGTGAAGTGAACACTACTAGCAGTAAAACACCAACAATTTTTATTCCTTTCACACAAATTATGATTACAGAAGCAGATTATTTATTAATAAAAACTTATTTAACACTTAACACACTTTTTGCATCATGTATAATTTGCAAACTAATACAGTTTGCGTGACGCAACCAGCTCCATATGTACAGCTTTTCTGATATAGTTAACTTGCTGAGTAGCGCACCCGGTACAGCATCACTCGTGATACGAAACCAAAAACACAAGCCACAATAAAAAAGCTCAAAGACTTGTAGAAGCAAGATGAACTGGCATGTTTGCCTCAACATATGCATTTTATCTCATGTTTGTGTTTGTTAACACTATCGGTTAGAGTTAGAGTTAGAGTTGGAGTTGGGTTTATCTTATTTTCATAAGCAATTGAGCATCAACGTTTTAGCATCACTTACCGGACATTTCGTTCCTGAACTGCAGTGATACCCACAACAATTAATGTAAGAAAGCATTTCCAGATTCATGTTCATCTGTTTCTGATAAAACTGAATGCTCTTTTAGCGCCACTCCCTGGACATTTCACTTTGAAAGTGTTGTGAAGTGTGCAAAAAATCTACGTAATATTGTTTTGCCAAAAATCTAGCATAGCGTTAGTTCTGGCAGGTCATGTTAGTCAAGCTCGCATCAGCTGACTCTCAGCTGATCCCCATCAACCTATAGGAATACGACACACTTCTAAGCATTCATATATAAGGTCCCTCAGTATTATCAGCAGTTTTCGCATTGCTCAATAGCTAATTACCCTCCTCCATCCCCAGCTCCTCCTCTGTCAGTCAGGATTCAGCCTTCTGATTCTCCTTTGAAGCAGATTAATTCTAAAATGTGTACATAACATTATTGAACTTTAATGATATCTGCGATACCCTTATGTTGGTTCTGTTCTGTTTACCCTGGGGGGTTATCGCTGCTCTCCCTGCTCTTATCCATGCTAGGCTGCATGGATGCGCAGGGAGTTCTTGCCCAGAACAGAACCATACCGCCAATCCAAACTGTATGCTAATTGTCAATCATCTTTGACAATAGTGGTCCTGACAGAAATGTTGTCTGGGCTTTTAAATACTTAACATATCTTTAAAACAGTGTTACACATTGAAAGGACTGTTCACATCAAAAGAAACATCAAACAACATTCTTTGTGGGTGGCTCCTGACCAGAAAATACTACCAAGTGGGGCAGATTTTATGCTCGATGTCGAAAGTTTGGCTAGCATATTTACACAAATGCTTACACTGCTTTATGGATTACGCTGATCTTACAGGTGAACCTTGCAGATGTGTTTGTATTTGTACACTCTTTTACACACCTACAGGCATTGGTGTGACTGTGTCCGTGTTCACAAGAGCCTAACAAATCTATGGCTATTTGAAACGGCTGTTTCTTCCACACACTCACAGTGGCCATCAGATCCCAGAGTTTCATTCATGATCGGGGTCGTGGGGACCGTGTGTTAAACTCCTGCTGATAAGTCAAACCTTTCCTTGCTCTTGTTCTGCACTCTTCCTTCAGTTTCCTCCGCCTTCCTCCCATCTCCTCCATATGCAGTCGTGACAGGTGGGACATGAGGAATAAGATGAGACGTTTGCCTTTGTGGAAACCCTCTTTCACCCCCATATGTGGCACAGAGTGTCTCATCCTCATTATGTTGCAGGAGAGAAGGGACCTACCTAATATAGCCGTGAGGTGGACTGACGTATTTGACAGGATTTAAAGCCATCATAGTGTGCATATGTTTTAACCCTCTACAGACTGCAGTAATGGCAAATCAAATAAGTTTTTTTTATTTAAATAAATAGTTATTTGTTGTGTTTTATTTATAAAATTGGACAGTTTTTGAACTTTTAAACAATTAATTCATTTAATCATTTATTTTTTTCTTTTTAATTTTGTCAGGGATTTAGGCATTTAATTTTAAATCTCATTTAAATCTCAGAGGTAGCGTCATTGACGGGAAAATCTGAAAGCCGTCCGTCACTTTGACAGATTACACTGAAGGTGATCTACTGTAATTTATAACTTTAATTCCCACCCCTGTCCAGTTGGTGGTGAGTGCGCTCCAGTGTGGCAGCAGAGCGCGGGATCATCAGCTCCAGAACAAAAATAAAACTGCCATGAGTCTTTTATGCCTTTGATTGCGAGCAGGCGAGTATCCACTAGTAGTAAAGCGAAAGAGATGATCAGTTCACATGCGCTGCCGCTTCGCTTGATCTGAGGTGTCTACAGCGATCTATCACGCCACATTACAGAGCGCCAAAACAGTATTTATTGCTTGAATTTCCTAATAAAATGGACAGAATTTGAAATCTGAGACTTTGTTTCATATCAAAAGTAGTGCTGGCCGGTATACCGGTTCATACCGAATACCGGTGTTTATTTTTGTTACGATATGAATTTTTAAAATACCGCAATACCGTATGTCGCTTAAACAAGGTTCAGAACGTGTCACTGAAAGGGGTCCCTTTTCAGTGTTGCACTGTGGTGAGGGAACAGCTGTATATGTTTTCCGAAACTGGTTGTTTTTTTTTAGTTAGTTACTCAGACGCAGGCAGTGCATGAGAAAAAAGTAATAAAGCCAAAACAACCGCATAGCCGCTCTTTAGTGTAGATGCATGTTGATTTTATGAGACGATGCCGCGATTATAAATGAGTGACTCCTGGTTAACATTAAAAGGGGTCGTGTTTAGTCACTATTTAGTGTGGTAATTTTTGACAATATTCACTCATCATGACAGTAAAATAGGGCATTCTAAGTCAATATACTGCAGTATTTCCTCTCTCAATCAGTAGAAAATATGGTTAACACCCGGTCATGCATGAAAAAAAAATACCATCATGTACCGTGAAACCGGTATAATTTTGAAAGATACCGTGATATAAATTTTTGGTCATACCGCCCAGCACTAATCAAAAGTAACAAAGCACAAAGCTTAGCCTATTGCGATTTACTGGATGGGAGACGCTATAGCCTATGTACAGTTCATTCATCAACTGAAAACAGAATCGATATTGGTTCATAAAAATGAGAAGCTATTAAAAAAAATTTTTTTTACCCGGCACTAGCATATTTTGTTGTTTTTAGTTGCCTCTGCTGTCACTGCGGTGTTGAACATGAAAAGTGACGCACAATCTCTGTTCATCTGTTCTCTTCATAAATAAATAAATGCATAAGCCTATATGCTCTTCCTGTAGGTTCATTATTAAAAATTAAAATGAGAACAAAATACAAGCAATTAAATGTGTTATTATAATTAAAATATGAAAATTAAAATGACAGTTAATAATAGATTATAACGGAATTTTTACAACCCTGTCCGTCAAAATGACGGACAATGTTAAAGTCTGACGCAAACCTCTGATTTACAGTGGGTACGGAAAGTATTCAGACCCCCTTAAATTTTTCACTCTTTGTTATATTGCAGCCATTTGCTAAAATCATTTAAGTTAATTTTTTTCCTCATTAATGTACACACAGCACCCCATATTGACAGTATATATATACAGTAAAATAAGTATTGAACACATCACCATTTTCTCAGTAAATTTATTTCTAAAGATGCCGTTGACATGAAATTTTCACCAGATTTCAGTAACAATCCAAGTAATCCATACATACAAAGAAAACAATACAAATAAGTTTAGAAATTAAATGGGTCATATGATGCAATTTCAAGTTTTTCTTTCTCTTTGGAGTGTTACAAGCTGTTCGTGATTAGATAAGATCTTTAAAGTTGCAAAGACTAAAGTCTCAAATCCAAAGAGATATTCTTTATCAAAGTTAAGAGTCAGCCACACCTACCTAAAACGGCTCGTTCTAACATGTCCCCACTTATCTACATCACGATGTGGGACGATTTGCATAACGCCACCCAAATGTGCACGCAAAGAAAGAAGGCATAACTTTATTCTCGCTGTTGCCACTGCCGCCATGTTGTGAAGACGCTGTGTGTTTCGTTGTGAAAGCGAAACAATTTTGTTTGGTCTTCCAAAAGAGGACACGACCAGAAATCAGTGGTTAAGTTGTATTTACAACACTGTTCCAGAACACTT
>NW_015506022.1:389824-393774 GCF_001515645.1 Sinocyclocheilus grahami
ATTCGGCCAATCACAACGCACTGGATAGCTGGCCAATCACAGCACACCTCGCTTTTCAGACAGATGAGCTTTGTAAAAATCTACGTGTTTCAGAAAGGCGGGGCATAGAGGAGAAACAATAATGGGCAGTATGTGGAAAATAATGTGTTTTTTTACCTTAAACTGCATAAACACATTTCATTACACCAAATACACAAAATAATGTTCTATTTAGCAACATCATATGACCCCTTTAAGTTCTGTGTAATAAAATGGAATGACCCAGGGAAAAAGTATTGAACGCGCTTACTGAAATTTATTTAATACTTCGTACAAAATCCTTTGTTGGTAACGACAGCTTCAAGACGCCTCCTGTATGGAGAAACAAGTCACATGCATTGCTCAGGTGTGATTTTGGCCCATTCTTCCACACAAACAGCCTTCAAATCTTGAAGGTTCTGTGGGCCTCTTCTATGAATTCTGATCTTTAGTTCTTTCCATAGATTTTCTATTGGATTCAGGTCAGGTGATTGGCTGGGCCATTCTAGCAGCTTTACTTTCTTTCTCTGAAACCAATTGAGAGTTTCCTTGGCTGTGTTTGGGATCATTGTCTCGCTGGAATGTCCTCATTTCATCTTCATCATCCATCCTGGTAGATGGCAGCAGATATTTATCAAGAATGTCTTGGTACATTTTTCCATTCATCCTCCTTCAATTATATGAATTTTGCCAGTGCCACACCATGATGTTTTGGGGTGATGTGCCAATTGACCTCCAAGCCTGGTGTGTATTTTGGCATCCAAAGAGTTTAATTTTGGTCTCATCGGACCAGACTATATTCTCCCAGTATTTCATTTGTCTAAATGTTGTGCAGCAAACTTTAAACGAGCTTCAACATGCTTTTTCTTCAGCAATAGAGACTTGCGTGGTGAGCGTGCATACAGGCCACGGCCGTTAAGTGCATTACTTATTACATTTAGTACGTTTAGAATAAACAGACGATATCGTTCACTGGTGTGGATGCTAATATCGTTATCTTTATAGTTATCGTTCTTGCTGTGAACGGGGCTTTAAACTCACCAGTGAAAGGGTTAACTGTACTGTTGTACTAACGAAACCACTAACAGATGCCATATTTAATTTGATGTAAGTGTTCAGTATATTGACCCGCTGTGTACGTGGGTATATTAGCATCTATATCGCAACCTTGAACTGTGAGAGGACGAAAAAAACAACCCAAAATGAGGATGAAAACAACACAGGACACCTACGTGCCTATGCAGAAGAGCTTCGGCTTCAACACGTAACGCTTTGATCAGGGAAGCCGCGCTTTGATCCGTCACGCTGGGTTGGTGTCTGACAGTTGTTTGTGCGGAGTGTGGGACGGATCCGCTGTTCTCCTTTTGTTCTTGGATGCAGGTCAGAGTAAACAAGTAAACAAATAAACAGTATTAACTCTGTAACGGCGTTAGCTCCATCCCGTCGAGGGCCCGGGGGAGACGCAGCAGTTAGTGTGGAGAAAGTGTGGTAGGCGAATCGATATGTTTCTAAGTGAAATGTGCTGAGACATCCTTTCATCGTTGTCCTGCTCCACCGCCTCGGGCGCTGCTGTAGTTCCTCTGGCTCTAACGAAGGGGGAGGGAGATTTCGGTGGCGCTGTCCCGGCGAAAACCCTCAAGGCTGGGGGTTGAAAGAGGCCCGTGATCAGAGGGTTTGGGGACAGTCGGGACAGACTTGATGGCTGTTGTAATTGGCCTCTCGGCGCGGTTAACATGGAGGAGGGTGAGAGCGGGCTCTCAGGGGACCAGTGGAGAACAGGCTAACTGGCAGGTGGCTGCTGGGAAAGGTCACAAAAGGTCAACTTGGTTTCCATGGGTGGCCAAATACAAAAAAACAGCATGCTAGATGTTGTTTTGCATTTTCACGGCTAAAACCGTGGTTTGATGGATCGGCGGCGTGTCCGTGTTTGTCTCGCTGATTAGCTCGCTTGTTTGCATGGAGTTTGCATACAATTGCAGACGATTGTGATCACGTCTGTCAAACTCAAAAGGACTGCTTTAAAAACGGACTTTTGAAAATCAGCCTCTCCGCTGTCACTCTTAAATCTCACTCCCCGTCCTGACAGCATGTCGAAGTTTGGTTTGACTTCAAATCCATTTTTGAATCTGAATGATATTGCAAAGAAGTTTTCAGCATTTTGGTGGAGATCTAGATTATCAGTGGAGAAAGTCTACAGTTTACATTTCTTAAATTTGTCATGCATAGCTTGTAATACAGCTTCTGCAGACTTTGAATGTAAAGCATAAGCCATATGACAACACGTTGATACTTTTAATTTTGTTTTTATTATGTTATTATAGGTAATTAAAACTGAAACTAAAATTAAAACCATTTTCATTATAAAATAAACATTAACTGAAAGTTAAAAAAACGATTTATTCCAACTCTGCAGCATTTGAAATAAAAATTTTATAAAAACTAAATAATAATAATAATAATAATAACAATAAATAAAATACATTTTAAATAATAAAAACAAAAACTACTTAAATTTGATTAAAACAACTAAACTAGTAAAACTTAATTTAAACTTAAATAAAAATAAAAACTGACCCAAAGTATTAATAAAAACTATAATAACATCTCAATGATACTAAAATATCACTGGGTTTACCCTGTGTCTGATTTAAACTCGAAGTTTGATTCATTTTCTTCAAACACATTTTTTAACACCGTTTTAATCGGTTCAAAACACCGATTAAATGATTTGTTTGTCATTGCTCAAAAAAAGCCCCATTTGTCCTTTTGCATGCTTTTAAACCTTTCTGTAAAAACATACATAGGCAAATATCGCTGTTTATTATATGTATAAGTATTTTGGTGCAAATCGGTGTTATTTTAGTATCATTTATATTAGGGCTGTACGATAAATCGCATGCGATATTTAATGCGCATCTTGTCAGAAAGCCGGTTCTGTAATCAGTGGTAAATCTCCATCACGTGCGGGCTTTCACATTGAGCAGCATTAACTACACAGAGCCGTTGTTCACTGACGAGCTGAGCAAAAAATCGTGCGACTATGAACGTGGTTTTGCGCAGCTCGTCAGTGAACAACGGCTCTGTGTAGTTAATGCTGCTCAATGTGAAAGCCCGCACGTGATGGAGATTTACCACTGATTACAGAACCGGCTTTCTGACAAGATGCGCATTAAATATCGCATGCGATTTATCGTGCAGCCCTAGTATATATACTATTATAGTTTTTATTTGAATTTTATTTGAATAAGCTTTTTTAATATTTTCATTTTAATTTAGTTTTTGTTTTTAAGTCTCACTATTTGGCTTTTTCCCCCCGGTTTTAGTTGAGTTTGTTTTTATATTTTTAATTAGTCATTTTAGTCTTAAAATAATTTCTTAATTTAGTTGGCTAGGCTACATTTCTAATCTTTGTTTCATTTACATTGTTCATTTCATTTATTTATATTTTATTTTATTTCAGCTTTAGTTACCAAAAATACTAAAATTGGGGATATTATTTAAACTGATTGAATATTATTCTTTTTTTGTTTTCTTTTAGAGAAAAGATGTATTCCAGGTCATTGAAGAATCCCTGGTTAAATTCTATTGAAGAGCATCTTAATACTGGATGTTGTTTGGGGGTTGATTAGGTTTGGTTTGGATGTGTTGGGTGAGAACAAACGGAGCAGAATCTCATTCACTGTTTCCTGCTCAAACACACTCGTCTCATCCAGCCTCTCAGCTCTCTCTCTCTGAGCTTTGGGATTGTGTGTTTGCTGTCGTTCTCTCAGGACTCAAATCTTTACATTGTCCCGTCCCGTGTGTGTCTGATCGAGAGAGAGAGAGAGAGAGAGAGAGAGAGGTGATGTGACGCTGAGCTGTCTGGAAGAACCAGAGGACGATGCTTTCTGTGAATGACTGCGAGATGAAGAGCTGAAACCTGTCAGATATAC
>NW_015506022.1:393830-429797 GCF_001515645.1 Sinocyclocheilus grahami
ATTTTATTAATATTTAAAGAAAATAAAATTTTTATAAATTTTACATTACACAATTAAAATGATAAATTATGTATTTTTGAATAATATACAAATATAAATCATTTTTGATATACATTTGTTACAAATTTATAACTATTGAATTGTATAATATACAGCATTTTTTGTATACAAATTTAAATACATTTGATTTTTTTTTTATAAACTTACATACAAAACGTTTATACATTATACATAACGTAATTGTGTAAAATATTTGTTTGGTATACTATTAAAAGAAAAACATGACGGACAGATAAATGCAATTGCAATCATTTATTTACTGCAAAAATGTCAAAAGCAGTACCAAAAGTAACCCAAATCTCCTCGCAGTCGTATGGATTCGGAAGATTTGGATTACAGCGCAATAATAAAATTGTTTCAGTTCGTAATTATGTTGCGTTTTTGGCGTATTTTATAGTTCTATTGTCAGTCACAGCATGTCGGAGAAGACGCCTTTTGTGGCCCATGACAATCAAAGTAAACATTACATGACAAGTAAAGGTTAAATGTTTGCATAAATATTATTTATTTTAAGGTTTAAAGTGAAATCTTGTTTAACATTTATGTAGGCCTATTCTTGGAAACGAACTGGCAGCAGAAATCACACAAAACTAAATGTTATCATTTCATATTAAGTAAACGAGTAATCAATTTAATATTGCAATTGAAAACAAGGTAATTGATATGACAACTGAAAACAACTAATAATAAAATTAATGCCGCGATATTCACAAGGATTCATTTTTAGGTGTCGTCAATAACGTTACGTCAGTTTTGTATGTTTAGATGCTGAAAATATGCCAGTATTGTATGTTTTAGTACCTGTAAAAACGTAAGTAAATGTACGTTTTATAGAACCACATTTTACGTAAAATACATACGAATTATCATGAGATCACGTTGAACTATCAGACTTAACATTCCTGGCAATATTGAAGTTTTGAAACATTTTTGAAAATAATTTTCCACCAAATCAAAGTCATGTGTGCAACCATGTGCAGGAACATTATGTTGTAGAAATAACTTCAGCAGACCATAAGAAATCCATTTGACCCACCCCCCCCTAATTTTTTTCTGAATTTCCCAAGTTTTCCATTTCATTTTTTCTGGATTATGTTTTAATAGTTTAAATAATAAAAAAAAAACAAGCAAAAATTATTTCTAATCTAATATTAATTAAAAAAATTTTTTTTATAATTTATTAGAATAAATTATCAATAATAGTGCCCATATAAAATGTTTCTTTTATTTTTTATTTTTTACATTTTTATTTTATTTCAGAAATGTTATATTATTCCAGAAATCTTTCTGAATTCTTCGTTTTATGATTTAATGCAAATTTATTGTAAAAACGGAATCAAAGGAATGATTTTAAAAATCAAAAACTTTTAAGATCTATCAAAATGTATTTAAACTCATTTTAAACAATTCGATAAACAATTTTAAACAATTTTTGCCAAACAAAGTGCTGCACAACAAGGAATTACTCTTTAAATTAAAACATGGACAAACAATTATGTGATATTCCTAAAAAATAAGGTTTTTATCAACTGTATTATAAGTGTAATTATACTTTGAGAAATACATTCTACTGTCCAACAGGAATGTATGTCTCTTATAGCCTAATTTCTTCAAGTTAAACTGCTAATTTTCTTTTAGTTTAAACTTGAATTAAAATAAAAGTTCAATGTTAAAATAAGTTAACATTGCTCATTTTAAACTTAAAATAAGTTAATGTATTTAAAAATATATATTTTTTGTAAATGTTAGTTTTATTTTAAGCAATGAAAATATTTGATTTATTAAAATGCAATAATAATATATATAATATTTTGTTTTACATTTAGTTAAATTTTTTTTAGTTAATAATAACCCCGATTCACAAATCCATATCTTGATTTAATTACGTTTACAACATTTCTAATGTTTTACTCATCCCAATTTTGCCAAATTCCACTTTATACAATAAATTAAATTTTTATGACTAGATTCTGTAATTCCATATGGGCTTTCGGCATTGCATAATAACGTACTATGAAGGATGATGTTTGTTTAAAAACAAACAAACAAACAAAACTTACAAACCTAAAAGATAAATGTTTAAAAAAAATCAGAGGATCCTATGTATTCACTTTTTATTTGATGGTTGCACCACATGACATACTTAAAGCTGCAGTCCGTAACTTTTTTTGGTTAAAAATTATCCAAAATCAATATTTGAGCAAGTACATAACCAGCCAGTGTTCGAAACTATCGCCTTACTTTAGCCTGATTCACAACGGTTAGCTTATTTACATTTAGTCATTTAGCAGACGCTTTTATCCAAAGCGACTTACAAGTGAGGACAATACAAGCAATCAAAATCAACAAAAGAGCAACAATATATAAGTGCAAATGACAAGTCTCGGTTAGCCTAACGCAGTACACGTAGCAAGCAAGCTTATAATAATGTTTTCTAATTTGAGTGGTACAGGTAGGTTTTCGCGGGAAATTCGAGCATGCCACTGCGTCATTACGTCACGTCTGTAAACATAAAGAAGTTGTCCCGGCTGCTAGGCTATCGCATATGAGGATCCTGCAGGTGACCAATCCTTTTCTCACAGCAGCCAGAATAATTAAATGTATCATTTTGATGGCGGATTGTAATCCATTAACATTCCTGGCAATATTGAAGTTTTGAAACATTTTTGAAAATAATTTTCCACCAAATCAAAGTCATGTGTGCAACCATGTGCAGGAACATTATGTTGTAGAAATAACTTCAGCAGACCATAAGAAATCCATTTGACCCACCCCCCCCTAATTTTTTTCTGAATTTCCCAAGTTTTCCATTTCATTTTTTCTGGATTATGTTTTAATAGTTTAAATAATAAAAAAAAAAACAAGCAAAAATTATTTCTAATCTAATATTAATTAAAAAAATTTTTTTTATAATTTATTAGAATAAATTATCAATAATAGTGCCCATATAAAATGTTTCTTTTATTTTTTATTTTTTACATTTTTATTTTATTTCAGAAATGTTATATTATTCCAGAAATCTTTCTGAATTCTTCGTTTTATGATTTAATGCAAATTTATTGTAAAAACGGAATCAAAGGAATGATTTTAAAAATCAAAAACTTTTAAGATCTATCAAAATGTATTTAAACTCATTTTAAACAATTCGATAAACAATTTTAAACAATTTTTGCCAAACAAAGTGCTGCACAACAAGGAATTACTCTTTAAATTAAAACATGGACAAACAATTATGTGATATTCCTAAAAAATAAGGTTTTTATCAACTGTATTATAAGTGTAATTATACTTTGAGAAATACATTCTACTGTCCAACAGGAATGTATGTCTCTTATAGCCTAATTTCTTCAAGTTAAACTGCTAATTTTCTTTTAGTTTAAACTTGAATTAAAATAAAAGTTCAATGTTAAAATAAGTTAACATTGCTCATTTTAAACTTAAAATAAGTTAATGTATTTAAAAATATATATTTTTTGTAAATGTTAGTTTTATTTTAAGCAATGAAAATATTTGATTTATTAAAATGCAATAATAATATATATAATATTTTGTTTTACATTTAGTTAAATTTTTTTTAGTTAATAATAACCCCGATTCACAAATCCATATCTTGATTTAATTACGTTTACAACATTTCTAATGTTTTACTCATCCCAATTTTGCCAAATTCCACTTTATACAATAAATTAAATTTTTATGACTAGATTCTGTAATTCCATATGGGCTTTCGGCATTGCATAATAACGTACTATGAAGGATGATGTTTGTTTAAAAACAAACAAACAAACAAAACTTACAAACCTAAAAGATAAATGTTTAAAAAAAATCAGAGGATCCTATGTATTCACTTTTTATTTGATGGTTGCACCACATGACATACTTAAAGCTGCAGTCCGTAACTTTTTTTGGTTAAAAATTATCCAAAATCAATATTTGAGCAAGTACATAACCAGCCAGTGTTCGAAACTATCGCCTTACTTTAGCCTGATTCACAACGGTTAGCTTATTTACATTTAGTCATTTAGCAGACGCTTTTATCCAAAGCGACTTACAAGTGAGGACAATACAAGCAATCAAAATCAACAAAAGAGCAACAATATATAAGTGCAAATGACAAGTCTCGGTTAGCCTAACGCAGTACACGTAGCAAGCAAGCTTATAATAATGTTTTCTAATTTGAGTGGTACAGGTAGGTTTTCGCGGGAAATTCGAGCATGCCACTGCGTCATTACGTCACGTCTGTAAACATAAAGAAGTTGTCCCGGCTGCTAGGCTATCGCATATGAGGATCCTGCAGGTGACCAATCCTTTTCTCACAGCAGCCAGAATAATTAAATGTATCATTTTGATGGCGGATTGTAATCCAGAAAGGATTATGTGTTTATGAAACACACGTGAATGAAATTAAATTATATTCCAGTTATAAATGTGCTTCTGATCACAGATAGCCTGGGATTACAAAGATTTGTATTTTAAAGAAAACCAGTTTGAAGGGAGTATAATTAGCTTTTTGGGTTAAACGAATTTCTTCATATGAGAGTATGACAATTAGATTAGACTGTGCAGAAATTGAAATCTACTCACAAATACACACTATACTCATAGTCACCAATGCTGATGTTGTTAACATTAATCATCTGAGAATAAAGTATAACAATAATAATAATCTGAACGGTTTGATGTGATATGAGCTAATTAACCGATCTTTAGATTTAATCACCATTGGTAGCGAGATTTATGATAATGCTTTTTTCCTCAGTTAGTCAGAACAAATGTGGTAAACTTGTTGCTTACTTGTTCAGATGGCAATATACGGTGAAAATTCTTCAGCACACAGCTGCAATTCCAGGTTTTCAAACGGAGATGGCGACAAAGAGGCCAAACTTACGGACTGCAGCTTTAATCTGTCAGTAAATTAACTGTTGAAAATGTTGAACTTGAAAATGAAATCAAATTTATTTGTCATTACCTCAAATAGCTTGTGCTGTTTGTTGTTTTGTAAATAAGGACTTTGAGGACATGGAAAGCGTTTCGGCAGATGAGAGACCCAAGGCCGTGTTTCTGTAGTGAAGTGCACCTTATGCCATGCCTCCAGCGGTGTCTGTTATTATAATCGTCCTCTTGGCCACCCGCTCCTTTAGTGAGCTCGGATGAAGGCCGATGATAGGAGTTCATGGAGGAGATGCTTTATCACTGTGATCTGACCTAACCGGTGGAGCTGATACCATCCCGGCAGTTTAAATCTACTACCAGATGGCCAGAAAAAATGAAAAACTCAAAATATTAGGACTGGGAGTAAGTGATTGTGATAAAAGCCTCTTGGTCAGATTTTATCACATTGTCATTTAAATTATTATGGAAACCTGTTGTGAGAGAAGCACCAAACCGCCAGTACAATTCATCTGGCTGTTTTGAACTCCTCTATTCAAAAGCTTCTTATGACTAACCAATCTCGTAATGATTCACAAGCAAATAATTATTTTGAGTCGTTTCTTCTAATTGTTCAAAAAGACTCACAAACAGTTCAAGAATCCTTCACTGAATGAACTCATTGAATCAGAATTAATATGTGACTCATTAGACTTAACCGTAAGCTTTTGTGCATATATATTTTATGTATTTTGTGTTTTTATGACGTCTGAAATTATGGAGTGAAATCTGGCGTTTGAGATAAACCTACAATTAGTATGGACCATTATTTTCTCAATCATTTTTCAATAGCTTTTCCATAAAAATATGTCAAATGTTTCTATCAAAATAAGAATAGATTTTATTAATATATTTATTTATATTATATATTTTTAATATTAATGAATATTTATTATTCATATATACAGTGGGTACGGAAAGTATTCAGACCCCCTTAAGTTTTTATAGAATAACTTCATTTAATTTCTAATTTGGAAAAGTAAGTATTCATTTAAATTATGATGAACTTCTTGGGTTTTATGCACAAATATGTGCATATGGAAAATGAAACCTCCTGTGTTTGAATCAAAGCAAAAAAAGTTTGATTCCAGCAGCGACAGCTGTACTTTTAATATATTAAATGCAAGAAACATGGCGAAACATTAAACCCTTATAACGTAAAACACGGCTAAACACCTGCTCAGTCGTGCTACACAACATCTAACAAGGGTTGATTAGCCTGATTTGTTTTCCATTTCACACAAAGTCGAACATTCATTGCATAAAACATAACACAAAAAGACGAAAAGCCTTCATCAGCATTCATTTCACTCCATTACCGTTCCCTGTTTCCCCCTCCGCTTTCAAAAGCCCCTTGATATGTCGGCTATTACCAAGCTAATTTAAGAAGGCTAGAGTGTGAATGTGAGCGAGGCCTAGCGTGCAATCGTGCCTTCAAATGAGTAAAGTGCTCGACTGCAGTACCTCACAGCTCCCTCAGTCAGCCCGGAGAGCCGAGCTTTGCCTTGCTCTGGGAAGAGCGATTTAGGATGAAACATTGGAAATTAAGCATGTGTAATCCATCACGCCAAGTGAAGTATTCAAAGTTTCATTAGGCAGTTGATCAGTGGAGTCGTGATGGATGAGCCCTGAGGTGCTCTAGGTCATCGGGGGGTCTTTATTGTGTTGGCTTTCCACTTGAGTGCAATCTGATCGGTTCACCTTGTCTAGCAAAATGAAGAGCAATGAATGGGCATTACTACACTACTTACTTAACTATTACTGTTGTTAAAGTTCAATGTGCAGCTCGTCCTTTACTGTATGTGCTACACACGTGAGTGATGCCTCAAATCATGTGGTTCACTTAGAAGTGTGCTTTTACTTTTCTAAGCAATCGCACTTGCAGTTTTGCCAGTCGGACAATAACACAGGTATGAAAAATCACTGGCTTGCATTGAAGGAGGGAACAGAATATCATAGTGTCTTATTTGTGGGTGGGCTTATTTAACTTGGACCCTGTAAGCATCTGTGAGATATAAAGTTGCAGTTGTAAAAAAACAAAGGTACACGCTTGAGGTATTCGGCCAATCAAAACACACTGGATAGCTGGCCAATCAGAGCACACCTCTCTTTTTCAGACCGATGAGCTTTGTAAAAATCGCCGCGTTTCAGAAAGGCGGGGCATAGAGGAGAAACAATAATGTACAGTATGTGGAAAATAATGTGTTTTTTGAACCTTAAACCGCATAAACATTGCATTACACCAAATACACAAAATAATGTTCTTTTTAGCAACGTCATATGACCCCTTTAATTCTAACAATTGAAGGGTTCAAACAAGCTAATATCACCCAGAGATATCACTATGATTCCTGTTGGTGCTGTATCAACACATCTGCTGATAAAGTGCAATTTCCTTTGATTGCTTTATGTTGGCTGTGGGTGCTAGCGAGATTAAATTTGATTTATATAAGATTACTGAGAGCCACTTCAGATCATCATATGTGACAGTCCCGCAGTCTTTTATGGGTTTCACACATACACACACACACACACACACACACACACACACACACTCACACAAGCATTAGTTCTGCCGATTCTCAAGACTTGACGTACCCACTGGTCCCTGTTTTTTCTCCTCTTAAGAGGCTTTCAGAAGCATACACCTCATCAGGAGGAAGACGCGTCGAGAGAGTGTGTGCTAATTCACTGATGAGACCGGGCATGTTTCGCAAGACCCACTGGGAAATCACATCCAAACTCCACAGGCAAGAATTGGCAAGCCTGGGGGCAAAGCCAGAATCTGATTTCACTGAGAGCTTGTGTTGCCAGTTCTCTCCAAAATAAGGCTCTATGGGCGATGATCGTGATGATGATGTTTATGGTGATGAGAATGAGTTTGGCAATGTGGAATTTTGCAAAGTTAGCCTGCTAATGGTAGCCCAAGTTACATTTGAGGTTTCTGTAGTTGTCAGTAGTGTTAGACTGTAATTAAACATTTATTTTACACATTATTTACTTGAAATTCATGAAATCACAGTTGTGAGAAACAGTCTGACTTGTGAGAAATTAAGTCACAATTGCAAGAAACAGAGGTCAAAATGACAAGAAACAAAGACAGTTGGGAGAAAAAAAAGTAAGCAACTTGTGAGAAAAAAGTTGCAACTGTGACTTGCAAAAAACAAGCGACTTGAGATAACCAACAATGCAATTGAGACTTGCGAGAAACAAGACTTATACAAGACTTAGCAAGACTTAACAAGACATAAGACTTATGAGAAACAAAGTTGCAGTTGCAAGTTGCGAGTAACAAAGTTGCAATTGCAAGACATATATTCACTTTTGCCAGAAATGAAATAAATTAAATAAAAAGTCGCCGTTGTGAGAAACAAAAATGTGAATATAATTAGTTTGCAAGTGATTTCAACGCCGTTCAACTGCGAGACTTAATGGTTCAGTTATGTGATAAATAAATAGTAAATAGTTTACGAGAAATTAAGTTGCAATTACAAGAAAGCATGTCACAACTGCAATGTATAAAGTCTTAATTACACAAAAAACAAAGTCGCAATTTAATGGTTAATATTTAGGACCTTTGAGATTTTAAAGTAATGATTATACATTTATTTCACACAGTATTGACACAAAATTCTAAACAATTCCTTTGAATTAAAGGTGCAGTAGGAGATCTTGGAAAATGCTAACTTTAGCCTGATAGCACTGAAAGCCAACATCCCACCCTCCTTGCAATCGCCGTCTAAAGCCACACCCCCTGAATGCATATACACTCACAGACCACAGACAACATTACTACAATAGGCTACATCAGCGGTTCCCAGTTCCAGCCCATGTTCCGAAGTGAAGTAAACTTCAACGGATTTCCCCTGCTCAGGGAGGAGGGAGCAATGAACACTCAGATCATATCGATCGGAACACAGTTCATGCACGTAGCTCTCTTCTAACGAGCTGGTTATCTGAATCGGGTGTGTTAACTAAGCGAGACATGCAAACTATGCAGAGCAGGGGGCACGAGGACTGGAACTGGGAACCGCTGGACTACATCATGCGTCATTCACCGGTGAGAAAACTTTAAAAGTACTACGATACCAGGAAGGAAGATCTGGTTTTTGATGTTTGCCTGCCATTCTCGCTCTGTCTGCACAGCGTGCGTGAACGCGCTGGTGACGTATCCTGTCTGCGCGAACCGGGTGCGCAGAGGTATGCTAATACATACGTTGACAGGCAGGTAGGAAAGCCAATTAAAATGCACAGACCGAGCGTTTTGATTGGACGAACATTTCTTGGTCCTACGCCTTCCACAGAATATAGAAATACAGATGAATACATTTAGACGACTTAACTTAATGATTGCTTCGGGATGTGAAGAGACTTTCAACCAGCATAACAAAAAATGTTTCTGAAGACAATCACCTATTGCACCTTTAATTAAATTACATATAATTTAGTTACTTGTAATTCTAATTAATCAATTATGAATAATCAGTCAGTTAAATAATATTTTAATGTATTTAAATCTAGTTTTTTTTTATAAAATATTTTTTTTCTTACAATATTTACATATTTTTAATTATTGCAAGCATTAATTTCCACTATTTTGTGTATGTCTCATGGTATTATTGTATTCAGCCGTGTCTGAAAATTTTAGTTAGTTCTGTAACAGAAATAAAGAATACACTAGCTGATGTAAAATGAATGATTTCTCATTCATAACCCTATGAACTGTAAATATATGCACGGTTTTATGTAAAGGCCCTCATGCACATCAGTAAGTGCTACAGTAGTATTTATTTCTTGATGTTTAGTGTGCTTCAGGTTCTGGTTGCTAGTTTACTGTTCTGAATGAGGCTTCACAAATTGAAGTATCTTCACTATTGTGCCACATTCAGTTTTTTTCCCCACTCAGAGCTGTAATTACTAATATGTATCAGCTCTTATTTTAGCAGCTTTTAATGCCTACATTGAAGATTTTAACTTTGTGTTCACACGAGTAGTCTCATTGTTACTATTGTTACCATTGCAGTATTTACTAAGGATTGGATAAATGTGTTATTTTTCCTCCACCTTTCCATTAAAATGGAAAGAAGATCCAATAACTTCATATTATATTAGTATTTTCCTTCAGTACATTTCTGCAATATATTTTTGAATTGGGGGACCCCATGAAATGACAGATCTGGGAAACATTTGCAGTTTTTGGTGTAAACAAGAAAATAACCTTTTGTGGTATTTGTTTAGAGGATACTGCAGGATATGTTTCTCTGTTTCCATTTGTTTGCTCTGAGAATATCATGAATTATTGGTATGTGTTAAAGTATTAAGCAGTGTGCTCAAACCTAAATAAAGCTTACAGATACTAGCGATGTATTGTATTAATTTTGTTGTATTTTTTTCATATGTATGGCTTTCACTAATCTTTCACCTTCACTAAACCTTTTCCTAATACCTGCTGTGGTCTGAGGCTTTATGGAGATCTCAAACTCTCTCTGCTCCCCCCAAACCCCCAGAAGCCCCAGGTCCCAGTGGCCTACTGCAGGGATAATCTCTCGCAAACGCCGCTAGATTTCACAATGTGTCTGTCTCTATATATTCACTCCTGACTCACATATTTACATTTGCGTTCCAGAGCTTTTCAAATCTGCTTAGAATTGTGTAAATTTATTCGCTGTCGTTTTGGCCACTGGACAAACAATTATGCTTTCAGATTTAAATGGTGCTCAATATGTTTTCTGTGTCCAAACATAATTATATTTTATCCCGTGTTCCCATATGTCTGGTCAAATATGGACAGAGACTGTGTGCTTCAAAGTCTGAATTAATCTATGAATATCTCTGTTTGTTTATATGGTCAGGACTGTTTATCCAAGTCCTAATTTGGTCAGAAAACTCAATATTTACAACCCCGTAACCTCTTGTTTGATGATGAGTACAAACGCTGTTCAGATTTGATCATATTGTCATCTAGGTTGTTCTACTTGTCCTGGTCCAAGATAAGTGATAAACTCTGTGTAATTCCTTTGCAGTTTTGAAGGGCAGCGCTGCTGGTTTAATTTAAAGAAAAACAAAGTTTGTCTTGTAAAAACTTGTGGCGCCTTTAAAATGACTTTCCTGTTGTCACCGATAGCCTTGTGGGCAGCGCGTCGACATGTAGCGCCATTGCGCTTCGGCCGTCCCGTGTTCGAGTCCCGGCTCGCGGACCTTTCCCGATCCCATCCCCCCTCTCTCTCCCACTTCGCTTCCTGTCTCACTACTATCCTATCAATAAAAGGCAAAAACGCCAAAAATAAATCTTTAAAAAAATTGCTCAAGTACTGGTGCCCTGTTATGATTATGAACCGCATCGTTTTCAAATCTTGAATGCCTGAATGTAACCATGATAAACAAAAAATAATTTAAACTGAATTATGCCTGACTTTATTGCATTACTTGGGGAGTCACTAACAATTGCAACAAAGTTATTAGTATTGTGATGTTGTAGGCCTAATATTTGACATTTGCCATGTGATACCGTGTGTCAAGAATGTTTTCACTTTATGTGAATGTGCCTATAATTCCTTAATGTATGGATGCAAAATTTGAAAAGATGTCCTGCACGAAGAGCGCTGTCCAAGGTTCTGAAAATGCATTTTTAATCTCTCAAGATACTAGATTGGTCAGATTCATACACGCCACATTCAGATAAGTTTTGTAAGCTAGATCTGCCAAAACATTGAAAGGATTTGGCTCAAAAGAATGATTTGTTCATGAATTGGACCTACTTCCTTCTTTCATAAAAGTGGCTAGGAGAGAAATGAAAGAAAACATTCTATTTTACATTTTGGTAAATTGGTTACAAATTTGTATGAATTCATGTGATTTGCTTTGTATGAAAACATACGATTTCTAGAATAAAATGTAAGCAGAAGGTCCACCCCTAAATCTAATCATCGATGGGGTGTATGAAAACTTACTAAAATTGTACACATTTTTGCAAATTTGCCATCAATTTGACAAAATCTCAAATAGTTACAAATTGTCAAGAGTTTGAAAGGACATGAGGATGAGTGAATAATGACAAAACTTAAATTTTTTTCGTGAACTATCAATATCAGAGAGTAAAGCAGCAGACAAAGCAACGAGCAGAGCTAGGGCAGATTTACCAACCTAATCTGAGAAGAAATCTGAACTGTCTTACGTTTTGGTGAACTGGTGGCAAATTTGTATACATTTGTACAGTTTTATTCACACAAAAATTTAAGATTTTTAGAAATAAGCGTCAAGGTACACCCTTAAACCTAATTTTAAGAAAAATGCAAATGGGACAAATTCGCCAATATGTAAAATATTTGCCAAAATGTAAAAACAAATTGCCATCATATTGGATTTACACCAAATAATGTCTTAAATTTGGTTTGTAATTTGGTCTTTAGAAGAAAGTAAGTCTAAAACTACTTAATGCTTTCATAAATTGGTGACAAATTCATTTGAATTTGTACACTTTTTTTGTACAAATTGTACCATTTTTAGAAAAAAGGTACAGTAAGCATGAACGTCCAC
The DNA here is from genome assembly GCF_001515645.1 of Sinocyclocheilus grahami. Lineage (NCBI taxonomy): Eukaryota > Metazoa > Chordata > Actinopteri > Cypriniformes > Cyprinidae > Sinocyclocheilus > Sinocyclocheilus grahami. The sequence goes on from NW_015506022.1 coordinate 406,356, forward strand.
CCCCAAAACTAACCGTCGGTGAGGTACAAGCAGAGCACACAAAAATATTTGTATGAATTTGTATGAATTCATACGTATTCAACACCAATTCACCAAAATGTAAAATGAGAATGAATTTCCAAGAGAGTACCTTGGATTTACAGCACATAATATCTTGAATTTGGTCTTTGAAAGAAAGAAAGAAAGAAAGAAAGAAAGAAAGAAAGAAAGAAAGAAAGGGTCTGAAATGACATAATGAGTAAATAATGTCAGAACTTTACTTTCTGAAAAGGAAAGTTCACTCAAAAATGAAAGCAGCAGGCAAAGTGCCAAAAGGTTTTAGGACAGATGTCGTTTGGTCTTTACAAGAACTGGGTTTGAAATTACAGAAAAATGGCAGAACTTAAATTTTTGGGTGAACCAGCGATTTCAGAGACATGAAATCAAATCTGACCCCATTTACTGAGCACTAAAACAGTTCAATGTCTTCAGCAGCACTAATTTGCAACAGAGCACAAGAGAAGTTAAAGTTCACGACCTCTTGGCTGACCTGACTCGAGGCCAACTAGCTAAAACACCTCCCTCCCCAACCCCATGCGCCCATGTCGGTTTAATCTCTCTCTGGCTCTATTCCCATCGCACTAATCCTGCCTTTTCTCTCTTGCAAATGTCAGTCCGTATCTCTCACCGTTCATCTGTTCCCTGGACAACGCCTATCTCCTCCGCTGCATGCACTCAGTGGCAGGGCAGATACTAATGAGGCTGCCCAGGAGAAGCATAAGAGAATGGATCTGTCTCCTTATTCTTTTCCTTTGACAGCCTTTGTGTATTCAGGCCTCAAGGCCGGATCTGACATAAACCCACTCAGCGGTTCTCCAGCGAAATGTATGTTTTAGGGACTTCAGCTTACACTTGCTGGCTGTAGGTTGTTATCATCAAACTCCACCCGGAAAACCTGTTTATTGAGGGGTAGTTCACCCAAAAATAAAATTCTGACTTCATTATTCACCCTCAACTTGTGTCCCAAACTCATATGATTGTTTTTCTTCTGCGGATGACATAAGAAGATATTTGAAGAATGTTTCAGCTGTTTTTTTTTTCTCCAAATAATGGAAATCAATGGGGTCCAAAAATTACAAGCTCCGAAAAGGACATACTAAAGGTGGAGTACACATCATTAACATCAAACCTGATTGGTTTTTGTGTGTCATGTGACGTAACATCATGACACATGCACCAATGAGGTTTGATGTCATTGTTGTGGTGCCATATTTGATTTGGACTGCTATATGCATGAGTTGATCAATGATTAGTTTTGATTGACGAGTGAATAGCTTAGCTCTGTTTAGTCTTCAGAAGACCAACATTTATGTCCTTTTTGTAGCTTGAAGCTTTTGGACCCCATTGACTTTCATTGCATGGAAAATTCTTCATTTTCTTCTGTGTTCTGCAACAGAAAAACATATCATGCAGGTTTGGAAAGACATGAGGGTGAGTAAATGATGTAAATACATCACATTATCAAAGTAAAATGAGTTTTGTGTTGACTTTCCCTCGTGTAAAGAGACTTTTTCGCACAGACCGCTGGCTCACACACGGCTCTAACCATAGGGCAGCTATTTGTCTTTTCCCATCATCTCCCGGTGGGAAGAGTGCAGTTTACGTGGATTATATCTCTGAAACTAGGTTACAATGGATGCTGTGTGCATGGCCTGATTCAGTTATGGCAGCCTCTGTAAATGAAGCGACCTCTATAAAGAGAATATTTTACCTGCACAGCGTGACAAAAGCCATATTTCCTACTACAATGGATCATTTTAGAATGCTCCGATGTAGATTCTCTCTGCTGAAAAAGAAATTAAAACCCATTTGGTTTAAACTTATTCGTAGCCTTGACAACAGACAGAGATAGTAAACGGACAAATGAGGATGTCCAGGGAAAAATGTAGTTCAAAACGTAAGTGCCAAGTTGTTAGAAATGCAGTCTTTGTACGGAATATACAATTTTCAACAACAAATTGGTTTTTACAAGCCAAGTGAAAAAACAAAACATTTCTCTTACACCTTTACTATACTTGTGTCATTATTTTATAAAAAAGGTTTTTATATTTAATTTTTTATTTATTTATTATTATAATTTTTTACAGTTGTTGTGAATTTTAAATTGAAGTTACACCATTTGACCTCAACTACCAATGTCTTAAAATGTTATGTGCATTTAATTAATAGTAAATACACATTTATTACTAATATTAAATATATCACAACTGTTAAATATATTAAATATGAATTAATATTATTTAGAGATGCAGTGGTCTGCATTGCACCACACTGATTATGTGGGGAGAACATATAAATTACAAGTAGCTATTATTTTAATTAATAATAATAACATTTAAATAATAATAAAATATTATGTCAAACTATTTATGCAAAAATCAGTCCTCCAATGAGATTTCTTTTTCTTTCTTTCTTTCTTTGGAAAATTACTCCAACTACACATTTCTGACTTTGTCAAAAATCATAAAAGGGCATTTCAGTTTAGAAATTAAATATGTACTTCATATTACAGTTATTACTGAATAATATTTCTTATTAATACATTATTTTAAAAGTTGAAATTATTTAAACAGTTTTGTTAATTGAAATTGATATATGAATATATATAAATAAGATTACAAAATTTAAGTTTAAGCACTAAAATTGCAAACTGGAAAAATAAACATACTAGAACTCACATAAAAATAAATTCACCATAAATAGTAATACAAAAATAAGAAAAGAAAAGAAAAGAGAAATGACAAAAGCACATACAATTATTAAAAAGTAAACTAAAATAAAGTGAAAATTGAAAATATAAAAGCTAATTTAAAATGTGAAATATATAAATATTATTGAAATACAGTAATACCGTATTGCTGTCCATATGAATTACATTTTGACCTATTTTTTTTTCACTTCCTGAACAGATCCAGACAAAAGGGAAATGAGTATCATGTCACCCTTGAGCCGTTGCCAGATATAGTGCATGCTGGGAGAAGGGTCAGTGCTTTATTACCGCGTTTGTTCATTTCCCAGAGTGATCCTTGAATTAGAGATGCTGGCTGCTCGGCGCTGAGCGGCCCCTCTGACTCAGCGGTGGTTAATCACAGGAAGTGACAGCGCTTGAGTCCGATTCTCCCAGCTGTCAGCCCCACAGGTTTAAGCTCTCAGCTCTAAGTGGATGGAGGACACCAGTCTGGAGATATCTTCCGTTGCCTCTCTTGGGTCCCCGGTCTCACGCCCATCCGGTGGGACTGTGAGAGGCATGCAGGAACAGGTCAAATTATCACATGATGGTCTCACACTTGCCTGTGTGTTGGTCAGAGTAGGAGTGTGGATAAGCTATCAATAAAACTCTTTATTAGAAGTATCCAAGATCAGGATGGTTGGATTGCTGCCCGTTTATGTCAAGCTACCAAAAGTGCCGGCCTCGGTTCCCCACTGTGTTAAGAAGAACATTCAGAGATGTGGGTGAAGAGCAGGACTTGCATCCATTTATTATTCATCAGCAGTAATATATGTTTATAGAGATATATACATTATTAAGGCCATAGGCTCTTTGCGGCCGTTAACCTTTAACTGGTCGATTTAATAGATTTTTGTAAGGCGTCTGTAACCCAAAAAGAGGTGTTTTTACCCTCAGGAGTGTTGGGAGGGTTTTGCTAATTTAATGGACCATCTGGACCTCAAGATCAAAACCAATGAATAATATTTTGTTCAAGCATGAATTTTTTTGTTGTTGAAGTGGATATACTACTTCTTTCTCTTTCTCCCTGTCTCTTAAGTATTTTGAAAGAGTGATCATACCAAGTATAAAGCAAAAGTCTACAATATGTAAAATACAATTTAAAAATATTCATGCTATAAAAAGCATTTGCTGATGGAACCATGTCATTTTATCTTGCTTCTGCAAGACTTTGAGCTCTTTTATCATGACTCTTGTTTCACAGGACTCATACCCAAGTGTTTCTGTACCAGGTGCGTTACCGAGCAAGTTTGCAGTTTTGTATTAGTTTGTGTTTCGGGGTCGTAAGAAATCATGTGAAAATAAGCCTTAATAAAGGGGGTGGGGTTTGATGGTTGGGTTATTGTTGGGTTTGAGGGGGTTAAATTAGCCTCCTTAGTAGCGCAATGACCATATCCCAAATATCAAAACTCAAAATATGTAATTTCCATACCTAAAATAACTATTTTACATTCACAGTTATGGGGACTCATACCCAAGTGTTTCTGTACCAGGTGCGTTACCGAGCAAGTTTGCAGTTTTGTATTAGTTTGTGTTTCGGGGTCGTAACAGTATTCGGCAAGAAATCATGTGAAAATAAGCCTTAATAAAGGGGGTGGGGTTTGATGGTTGGGTTATTGTTGGGTTTGAGGGGGTTAAATTAGCCTCCTTAGTAGCGCAATGACCATATCCCAAATATCAAAACTCAAAATATGTAATTTCCATACCTAAAATAACTATTTTACATTCACAGTTATGCAGATTGATCATAAACCCAGCTAAAAGGTTTCCTACCAGTGGCCGTCCTTCACAAAACTTAACATCTACCACAGTTTTATCAGAGGACATATGGTCACCCTACCTTAGCATGCCAGCTAAACACCTTTAATTGTTAGCGATTAGCTAATCCTCTTCTCCAGTTCGCCTGAGCTGTTATGTCACAGTTCTTGGACGTCCTCCTGCGCTCACATACTGCCAAGTGCCTTGCGATGTCAAAACAGCAATAACGGCTTGGACTACTTTAGGTTTTATCTGATCTGAGGCTGATTATGTCCTGGTAGTGTTTGCTGTGTTTGAAGATCGCTTCACTGCTAATGTTTTGGTACATGCTAGCATCATTGTATGAGATCTGGCTCATACTTTGTTTGCAGGCTTTAAAGACAGTCCAGAAGTTACTGACTCATACTGTGGATGAATGGGATTTGTAGCTCTAAGCGTCAGTCCGCTGAGCAGGAACGTTTCATTGTTATGGGTCCCAGAGCATTTACATTGATCCTTATTATTGAACCGCACTTCATCCTAAAGAAATACCTCACGCTTCAAGTGTGTGACGCCTCAACACTCATGCACATACACTTTGAGTTTGAGAGAGATGCAGTGTGAACTTAATAGCAGTTTGTCACTGTAGTTTTACCAGTTTGTCTTTCTTCTCTCATTTAGAGTCAAAAAGGCTGAAACTTACTTGCTGTTGTACCCGTTATACAATGAAAAAACTTATTTGTATATATTCAGTATAATATAGAAATATTAATATGTACACTCTAAAAATGCTGGTTTGTTTCAACCCAACTTTGGGTCAAATATGGACTAACCCAACTTTTGAGTTAAAAATTGAATGTAAAAATGTAACCCAACGGTTGGGTTAGTCCATATTTGACCCAAAGTTGGGTTGAAACAACCCAGCATTTTTTTAGAGTGTATAAAACATTTATATATACTCTACATTGCCAAACACCAAATTCAAAGTACTTTTGCAGTTTCATATATTGATATGAAATATATTGATTTCCCTATACAGTACATATATTTTGCCTTTGCTCATATACATGATGTATTCATATTGTTTTGATTCACTCAAACTGTCTTTTCATTTGTCAAGAGTTGTTTGTTAGGGAATTGGACTACACTGATTGTAAGAGTCAAGTTTAGACAACAGTGCTTGCAATGTGTTGATTCACTTCAAATAACCAATTCATAAGAGTCACTTGTTTGAAAATTGGACTATACTAGCCATGCTTGGTTTTTGGTTGACTTAAAAATAATCTGCTCGAGTCAATCATTTGGCAATTGGATTAAACTGGTCACTCTGTACTGAATGTTTGAGTCATTAGTTCAAGAAAAATTTCTACAACAGCCATTCTTTGTTTTTGATTCACTTAAAAAGAAACCGATTAATTTGTTTGGGAATCAGACTATTCTAGTCACACTGTATGTTTTTGAGTCTTTAAGAAGAGTCATTTGTTTGGGAACTGGACTACACTAACCGTGCGTTGTTTTTTGATTCACCTAAAAAGTAACTAGTCGAAAGAGTCATTTGTTCTCTAAAAATTGGTGTACACTGGTCTTATTGTATGTTTTGTATTGTAAATTCAGTAATTATTCAGAATTCAGTTACTTTGTTCCAAATGATCATATTGCTGTATTTGTTTTCTTTGACTTTGAATCCATACAGAGCGATTACTGTGACCACTCAACAAAGCCTCTTTGTGTTCTCGAGTACTGGATCATAATGGACGAGTTGGGTCCCCTCAGATGGCTAGCGGTGTTAAGGGGCCATTTGTCTTGTAACCCCGTAACGGAGAGTCACTCTGGCTAAAAGCCAACTGGCACACATGGACAGATTCGCTGGACTTTGGTGTGATGTGTCAGTGAGAGAGTCAAAACAAGATGCTGCCACCGCTCTCAATGCTGCTCTCTAGAGAGATGGGCTCATGTCTTTCACTTTCATATGAATGGGGCTGGATTTGATACACCAAGGATCTTCCTGGGTGGTTATGTTACTCAGCCTTACAGAACAGAACAAACCAGCTTGAGAAAAATACACATCTAGAGCGCTGAATGTCTGGCTGTTTGACAATGTTCTGATGTTTGTAATTCTAGACCGTACATAGCAATCGAAGTCTCTTTGTTGTTTTGGCTTCCTTCCCACGTCACCGAGGCTGAAATACATGCCGGATTCCAAAAGAAATGTCATTAAGCATTCCATTAAGCAAGTCATTTGGGTATGAATGTTATTTATTTATTTTCAACGCAGGAAATTAAATCATGTATGAAGATGGAACAGGATAAACTGATATAAAAAGAATCTAAACCTACTCTCAGAGAGAATGGCTGGTGTGGTGGAAAATAAACTTTTAATTGGCTTTATTGTGCTAGTTTTTTGCATTCAGACACGGAAAGGTAACGGAATGTAAAAGGAAACTTTTTTAACATAAAGATGTTAATACTATAATATATGTACTTAAAAGATCTAACAGGTAATTTGTTTGCTTTAAGTATCTGATTCACTTGATTCATGGTTCTTGAGAGCTATCAGTTTTGGAATCTGACCTCTACCAGAAAATAAACTAAAATAAATAATAATATGCAAGGTAAATAAAATATTAGTTCAGCTAGTTGTCAAAACAGCTTTCCTTATTTTCATTTTGTTTAAGTTGAAGCACTAAAATAACTCAAACTTAAATTAAAACTGAAACTTAATAATCTATATAGACATTTCAAAGCGTAAAAATTACAAAACAGACTGAAAAATTTTACATAGGCTCATTGGAAATCCGTGCCTCTACCTACATTTCTGCAAAACTCAAAAAACGTACTTATACATACGAATCGCTGCAGTTTCCAGTTGAAATGAACACTAGAGGCAGTAAAACTTCCACAACTTTTATTCCTTTTCACACAAAGTATGATTTGCAGGTCCACAGTTTCGATTAATAAAGCCTATTTTTGCATAATTACTTGAGGAATGTTATGAATTCAAAACAATTTTAACATGCTGCCACATTTGAAAACTGATTTATTTGAAGGTTAGCGTCACATATCCAGATTCATATGCATGAGTTTTCTAACTTGGGTGGTGAAGAGCTCCGGTACGAACCCCATGAAACTACGTTTCGATAAAACAGCTCAAATCTGCGGAAGTTAAAATGGCACGGCTGCATCAACAAATGCATTTTTATATCACTTTTGCATTTGTTAACGCTATTCGGGTAGGTTTAGGGTTGGGTTTGGTGTAGTGGATATTTCCAACACGATAGAGCATTAAATTTTAGCGACACTCCTCGGATATTTGAATTATGAACCACCGCAATACGTACCTGAAGCAATGTAATACAAACACAGCAATACGTGCCTATATCAACGTAACAGAAAAACGTGCCTGGGTCACATATTGCGCCACTCACTGGACGTTTTTACTTTGAAACTGCCGCGAAACGTGCAGCAAGGTACGTAACAATGGTGCTACAGAAATGTATTTAGAGGCATGTATTTCAAATGAGCCTGGAATGGAAAAATTATTAAAATAACTTGTTAAAATGAAAACAGAAAAAGTAAGAAAATATTTAATAAATATTAAAAGTCAAAGCATCACTATGTCAATCATGGCAGTTTCAGGAGTGAGTAATGTAATATGTAAGTGTAAGTAACAATTATTTAGATTTTAATTTAATTTAAAATTTAAATCAACACTATTTACATGTGGTTGTCACTTCCAAAATATTGGGAGCCACTTTTGAAGCAAAATATTATTATGATAAAAAATATACAAACGATTATTGTGTATCAACGTAACAGAAAAACGTGCCTGGGTCACATATTGCGCCACTCACTGGATGTTTTTACTTTGAAACTGCCGCGAAACGTGCAGCAAGGTACGTAACAATGGTGCTACAGAAATGTATTTAGAGGCATGTATTTCAAATGAGCCTGGAATGGAAAAATTATTAAAATAACTTAAGTTAAAATGAAAACAGAAAAAGTAAGAAAATATTTAATAAATATTAAAAGTCAAAGCATCACTATGTCAATCATGGCAGTTTCAGGAGTGAGTAATGTAATATGTAAGTGTATTCATATGCATGAGTTTTCTAACTTGGGTGGTGAAGAGCTCCGGTACGAACCCCATGAAACTACGTTTCGATAAAACAGCTCAAATCTGCGGAAGTTAAAATGGCACGGCTGCATCAACAAATGCATTTTTATATCACTTTTGCATTTGTTAACGCTATTCGGGTAGGTTTAGGGTTGGGTTTGGTGTAGTGGATATTTCCAACACGATAGAGCATTAAATTTTAGCGACACTCCTCGGATATTTGAATTATGAACCACCGCAATACGTACCTGAAGCAATGTAATACAAACACAGCAATACGTGCCTATATCAACGTAACAGAAAAACGTGCCTGGGTCACATATTGCGCCACTCACTGGACGTTTTTACTTTGAAACTGCCGCGAAACGTGCAGCAAGGTACGTAACAATGGTGCTACAGAAATGTATTTAGAGGCATGTATTTCAAATGAGCCTGGAATGGAAAAATTATTAAAATAACTTAAGTTAAAATGAAAACAGAAAAAGTAAGAAAATATTTAATAAATATTAAAAGTCAAAGCATCACTATGTCAATCATGGCAGTTTCAGGAGTGAGTAATGTAATATGTAAGTGTAAGTAACAATTATTTAGATTTTAATTTAATTTAAAATTTAAATCAACACTATTTACATGTGGTTGTCACTTCCAAAATATTGGGAGCCACTTTTGAAGCAAAATATTATTATGATAAAAAATATACAAACGATTATTGTGTACAATATAAAGTTGTTGATTTATATCAGCAATAAAACAACATATTTTAAATGTATTGCAAAATCTTCAGATATATACATAGTTTATGGTTGAAATGAGACTAAATTGTCATTCACAGTGTTTCATGGGAGTGGCCAATGATTTTTGCTGCTTGTTTTGTTTCCATGATAACAGCGACTTCTCTGATTGGTGGATTTCTCCTTAGGATTGTGGGTAATGTAGTTCCTCTGTTAAAAAAAAAAGGTTAACTCAAGCAAATAGTTTGACTTAGTTTCTCAATAGTGATTCAGGGTATGCTTGTACAGCAATGATTGTATTGAAAACAGAAAAGTTCATCCTTTTTGTTCTTGAAAAGTTCATGTACATACGACAACATTGTCAAAACGATCCCTGTTCACTAGGGCTGCAAGATTAATTGAATGTGATTCTCATGCACATCTTGTCAGTAAAGCCGGTTCTGTGATTAGTAGTAAATCTCCGTCACCCACTTTCAGATGGAGCAGCATTTACTACACAGAGCCGTTGTTCACTGATAAGCTGTGCCAAAAAAAATCACAGATGATATAATCGCACGATTATGAAATCGTTTGCGATAATGAAAGGTGTTTGCGTAGCTTGTCAGTGAACTACGGCTCTGTGTAGTAAATGCTGCTCCATCTGAAAGCATGTGAAAACACTACATTTAATAACATGTTTTACTCCAAACTCACTTCATAACATCAGTCGAGTGTTTGAAATAAATCCTTCTGAAAGATTATATGGCTTCTTACACAGAATAAGGCACGCAACATATTTCATAGTATTCTAAGCAGTGATAAAGGCTATGTCGATTAGTATTGCATTATTATATACTTTATTATAATGAAAATTATAATAATAATTATATTAAGAACTCAGATACACTGTAAAAAAAAATCTGTAGTTTTTACAAAATAATTTTGGCAGCTGTGGTTGCCAGAATAATTTTGTAAAAAATACAGAAAAACTGTAAACACATTTACGGCCAAAAACGGTATATTTTACAGTATAAAACTGTAATTTTAAAACAAGAAAATTTGAGTATAAACCAGTAAATTCAACAATGCACACTGCTATTAAAATCTGTTTTGTACCTTTAACATACTGACAACCACCATAATAATGCAGGTGGTAAAAGAGAAAGCCACATGAAGAATCAAAGCTCATCACAAGTAGCTTCGCCACAAGCAGAAGTATATACTAATATATAGAAGGTGCACAGAGTCATTCATGCAAACACTAAACACCATCATGGTAACACACATGATACTTAAATAATGCATTCAACTTTCATTAAACAACAGAAGATGTAACATAAAGCCCAAATATACATAACTAATAACAAAAACTATTAAAAAAACATGATTATTTAAACAAAATACTTTCAAATGTGGAGTGTCGCGCAGGGAATTCTGGGAAAATCAGTTTACAGTTTTTGACTGTAAATTATACATTGATTTGTTATTTTTACTTCTAAAAACTGTAAAATTAACAGCATTTTACTGTAAAATTACATGAAATGTCTGGTTAGATATTTTACAGTTTTTCCCTGTATATAGTACGGGAACTTACTGTTAATCTATTAACAGTTTTTTTCCGTAGCGTTTTTACAAAATGTTACAGTTAAAATTACACTTATTTTTTTACAGTGTATAAAAGATGTAAAAGATGATTTTTCAAAGATTATTGGTATAGGTTTACAATAAAATACTATTTCAGGCGTTCTACTTCAAAATTTCACATTTAATTCAATGAGTTACTTGCTGTTTCTTGCTAGCAATTTCTGAGTAAAAAATTGTTTCAAGCTAAATCCTACGTACATTAAATTTTTTAGTGTTCACCCCCTAGTGGTTGAGTTTAGTGCAAGTCCTACTTGTTTATGTTGAGTATATGAAGATATGAAGGCTCTGTATGGTTGTGTATGTGTTCACCTGGCTCCTGTCTAGTCACAGTGCGTTTGCGAAGCCTCTGTTTTATAATAAGACCATTTGTCACTGTGTGATGAAGCATATGACAAGCACATCAACACCAGCGTCTGTGCTAATCCGGATCTGATGCTGCAAATGCAAAGGCTTCCCACACCTTCCTCCATACGGACACATGATATCAGCGTGGTGAGCTGGAGCCAGAGCACAATCTGTTCTCTAAACACACATGAGGCATGGGGAGAGCGAGACTATTGTTTTATCATCTTTCATTAACTCTGCGCCGCCCTGTATGACCTTGCGACGGCAATAAAAGCCAAGTGAATGCGGGATGGCAGGGCGATGAAGGAAGAATTTATTACGGGCCAGTTTTTACGCCAGGTCGCTTGCGCTGACCGTGCTTTACTGGGGTCCTCCTCGCACACATAACCTCAAGTGCTTTTCTGTCAGTTGTGCTATGAATGAATGCGCTCAGTTTGTTTATAGGACTGTTATGGTCATGAAATTTTGGTTTACGATTAATTGTCATACAAATAATTCAAATTAATTAATTAGTTCAATTTTGTTCATGTCAGTGTGTCCATTCTATGAGAAGCCATTTATTCACATTTAGTTTCTGTTGTGTGGTTTCCTTTGTAATGTAAGCATTTGCCAACCAATATTATACGTGACTTTTAAACGTGAAAATTATTAGAAATATTGTGACTGTGACTGTCTAAAAATTCAGCTTTGCCATCACAGGAATAAATTGCATTTTAACTATATATAATTATATTTGAATTCTATTTCACAATATTTCTGTATTTGGTATTTGATTATTTTACAGCTTTGGTGAGCAGACTTTAAAAACATATAAAAAAATGTACTGACCCCAAACTTGTGACCAGTAATTTCTATATAGTACTTTTTTTTTTTGCTAATATTGCCCATATAATAGAATTACCTCAAAAAATATATAAATAGGTTTAATAAAATTATATTTAAATTAATATGTTCATTCCCCATTGGGAAATTTTATATAAAAAAAAATGATAAATAAATAAATAAGTTTAGTGATGTTTATGCTTAAAGCATGAAAAATAGGGCTTGTATTTAGGATGTTTTTTATATTTTTACTTGGATTTGAAGAAAAAAAACTGATTATAAAGTAGTTTTTGTGTGTGTAAATTGGCAATACAGCACATCACTCATATATTTATCAGAGCTCAATTATTTATTCATATAATATTTTCACCTTTAATTTAACTTTCTTACTTGCATTAACGATTTTCCTTGTGAAAAATGTTGGTTAATTGCTGAAGCTAAAACTGCTGACAGTTTTAATTATTAGCAAAAAATATTCAACACATAAATGAAATCTACAATATATATTCCATTCGTCTTGCTTGAGATCTTCTTACGGAGCTGTACAGCAGCTTAGAGTGGCTTAAAGCAGCATTTTGAACAAATAAGCTTAGTTTTTCCACAGAAACACAGCTGCTAAAGCTCTTTCAGGGTTTTTGTTCGGCTAGCTTTGTGCTACTGGTTGCCATTCTTATCTCCATATTTTAAGGAATAATGGATTAAGTCAAGTAGGTCAGTTTCCAATTTGTAATAATGCCACATTATTTAAGCCCGTTTATTTATTTATTTAGAAAAATGGGTATTGTAGTTAATTTAGATATTGAATTAAGCAACATTACACATACTATAGCAAAGGTGCATAATTAAACCGCAAGGGACAAATATCAATTACAGCTGATTGTTGATATAAGAGCACTAATTAGCTAGCTACCTAAATGTTAATAAATGCTAAGTTCTAATTAGGAGCTAAGACGCTTAATGCTAGTTGATTAACATTGACCACAAGCTCAAAATTGTGAATAATAAATGTTAATCGCACAATAGTTTGTCTTCCAATTTGCCTTCTAATCTATTAAAACCATAAATTAGGTAGCGATAGCTTGATGGTTATTTAATTGCATTTAATAATTGGTTAATATTTTAAAATGACGTTTTGAATTACAGTAAAACTTTAATCCACTCATGTTATGGAATGCAGCCATAAAACCTTCAAATGCTAATGATATTATCCCTCACACACATGTATTGTGGTATATTGATATAATTACTATAGTACTTTGAACGATAGTAGTATCTAAAAACAGTTGTAATACTATTTAAGTGTAATATAGCTTAAGGAATCAGGTTTAGTTTGTCCTTGGAAGATCCTAGATGGGATTTGAAAGAGGGAATAGCACCCTGGCTGGGAACAAAGGCGCTACAGCATGGCCCTTTAAGCGTACATCAAATGGATTTGACTTCAAAGCACCTGTATGTCAGGATGAGCTCCTAATGCATTGATTTACCCACCATTTGTCTGGTCTGATGTGACTTTTCCAATGTGATCTTTGAGAGGCAGACGGCCCTTCTTTTAGCGCTTATTTACAACATTATATCTTTTGTGTAGGTTTCATTTAGACCTAAGAGTGCATGTTTGGCCAGAAGGTATCGATTGGATATTTGAAGGGTTGTAAGATGAATGAGGTGTTGGGAGATGAAATGTTAGCATGCTTGACGGTGTTGTGCAGAGGTACTGATGCTCAGCGGTTGTATCAGTGGTCAGGTTTGTCTAACAAAAAACATTTTCTTTAAACTAATTCTAAATGAAAGGTCCATGTTTTTTTGTTTTGTTTTCATAACATAGGCACTCTTAATCTGGCCCCACATATTTTATTTTGTTTTCTATGTTTTGTTCTGACTTGAGTGTTGTTTTGTGTTGTTTTGATAGCTGGACCCATGTTTTTTGTTTTGTTTTTGTTTTTTGTTTTGATTTGTTTTCATAGCTTAGACACACTTACTCTGGCCCCATGTGGTTTTTAGTTTGATTTGAGTTTTTTGTTTTGATAGCTGGAGCCAGTTTTTTGTTTAGTTTTGATAGCTGGATACATGTTTTTTTTTTTTTGGATAGCTGGAGCCATGTTTTTGTTTTGATAGCTGAATCCATGTTTTTTGTTTTGTTTCATTGTTTTGATAGCTGGATACATGTTTTTTTTAATAGCTGAATCAGTTTTTTTGTTGTTTTGATAGATCAATCCATGTTTTTTTGATAGCTGGATACAGGTTTGTTTTGTTTTGATAGCTGAATCCATGTTTTTGTTTTGTTTAATTGTTTTGATAGCTGAATACATGTTTTTGTTTTTATAGCTGAAGCCATGTTTTTTTGTTTTGTTTCATTGTTTTGATAGCTGAATACATGTTTTTGTTTTTATAGCTGAAGCCATGTTTTTTTGTTTTGTTTCATTGTTTTGATAGCTGAATACATGTTTTTGTTTTTATAGCTGAAGCCATGTTTTTTTGTTTTGTTTCATTGTTTTGATAGCTGAATACATGTTTTTGTTTTTATAGCTGAAGCCATGTTTTTTGTTTTGTTTCATTGTTTGGATAGCTGGAGCCATGTTTTTGTTTTGATAGCTGAATCCGTGTTTTTTGTTTTGTTTCATTGTTTTTATAGCTGGATACTTGTTGTTGTTTTTTTTTTTTTATTATTGCTGGATACATGTTTGTTTTTGATAGCTGAATCTATGTTTTTTGTTTTGTTTCATTGTTTTGATAGCTGGATACATGTTTTTTTTATATAGCTGAATCTGTTTTTTTTGTTTTGTTTTTATAGATCAATCCATGTTTTGTTTTTTTGACAGCTGGATACAGGTTTGTTTTGTTTTTTGATAGCTGGAGCCATGTTTTTGTTTTGATAGCTGGATACGTGTTTTTTTATAGCTGGATTTTTTTTTGATAGCTGAATCTGTTTTTTTGTTGTTTTGATAGATCAATCCATGTTTTTTTTGTTTGTTTTTGTTTTGACAGCTGGATACAGGTTTGTTTTTTGGTTTGTTGTGATAGCTGAATCCATTTTTTTTTTTTTATAGTTGGATCCATGTTTTTTTTTTTTGTGTTTTGATAGCTGGAGCCATGTTTTTTTGTTTTGTTTTGATAGCTGGAGCCAAGTTTGTTGTTTGTTTTGTTTTCATATCTTAGGCACGCTTAGTCTCGCCTCATGTGTTTTGTTTTGTTTTCTTTGTTTTGTTTTGAGTTTTGTTTAGGTGGTCTGGAAATGTTTATTTTCTTTTTGATTTTGATTTTTTCAGTTTTGGTACCTTTGGCACACATTGTATAGTCTGGACTGGTTTAGTTTGTTTTAATTTGTTTTCATAGCTTAGGCACACTCAGTCTTGACCCTATGTGTTTTGTTTTGTTTCATTTCATTGCTTAGGCACACTCAGTCTGACCCCAAATGTTTTGTTTTGATATCTTTGGCTCATATTGTATAGTCTGAACTATTGTGTTTTGTGTATCGTGTTTTTGGTTTGGTTTCATTGCTTAGGCACACTCAGTCTGGCCCCAAATATTTTGTTTTGTTTTGTTTTATTTTTTGTTTGGTTTGATATTTGAGGAGTAATAAGACTAATGAGGTGTTGGGAGATTAAATGTGATGCGATCTGGGAAAACCCCTTCGGATGTGCGCTGGACCGTTTTCAGGAAATTAAAAAAATAGGTTGAATGTCAATTTTTGTTCAAAATTAGGGTTTCATTCTATTATTATTCTATAACATCTTGTCTATCATCTCTGAAAATATCTTGGCAAAATTCACTTTGGTTCGTGCCATCTAAACATACAAGGGGTGATCAAAAGTTCAGAGACTATGCCCATCATGATAAACAACGGAAAACTGTCCTCTTCAGGGTAACGTTAGTCTGTTTGTGTAATGATGCAGTATATCGCTCTTGACAGACCGCGAGCGTTAAGTAGAAGTGAAAGTGAAACCCATCTCACTTTAAACCCGTTTTTCTCAAAATTCCATTCCGGAAAATCATAGCTATCAGCCAACTTCAGATAGCCATAACTTTTGTTACATTTAAGGACAAAATAAAAACAGTTTTGGAAAGGGCTCGAACCCAGTTTGTATATGTTATCAAAACCTAAAAAAGGAAAATTTCACCATGTGTTGGGTTTTCCTAGATCGCATCACAAATGTTACCGTGCTTGAAGGTGTTGTGCAGAGGTATTGATGCTCAGCAGGTCTATCAGTGGTCAGGTTTGTCCAACAAGAACATCATCTTCTCTAAACTAATTCTAATGATAGGCCACTCCATCTTTGATGTCAGGTCCATTTTGATGGCTTGACTTCTCTAAATCACGTTTTAGGATCAGTGAGGTTTGCTTTGTTGTGTTCCAAAATCATATTCCAAAATTTTATTATGCTGTTTAGTTAATTTCAATTAAGCATATTTTTTGGTCACTTTAACTTCCCAATTCATGATATAACTTATCAGAGATGAATTCAGCGCATAATGTGGGTGAGTCTCAATAAGAGCAAAATGGCCTATTTTATACACTTGACAAAAGAACAAAAGGGGATATTAAAACCCAAGAGAACAGAGTGTCCTTGGGAGCCCGGTGAGTGAGAGAGAGAGAGAGGGAAGTTTGTGATCAGCATGGGCTTGCGCATGTGTGCACGAGTGTTTCTCGCAGGACCGAGGCAGAGGAGTGACGAGGAAGAGTGTGTGAAATGGTGTTTCTATAAATAGCGGACACTTAATATACAGACATTGTCACTTGCACACAGCAATTTCTGTTATATTTTATTAACTTTTTTTTTTACTCTATTGCTGCTATGTAACTACCCATGTACAACCTGTTTGCACATTTTTCTATTATACATTCCTGCTCATCTAAATATTTATTAAGCCTACAATATACTGTCCTGTGCATTATTTTATTTTTATTTTTTATCTTACTTTTACCATACTTATATATAATTTTCTTGTGTTTGTATTCTTTAATAATTGCACTGTCCATGGAGCGGACCTGACTTACATTTCACTGCTGGTCATATATTCCCTATATAACCATGTATGTGACAAATAAAAATCTTGAATCTTGAATTTACATTTAAAGGGGACAAACAAAAAACAGCGCGTTTTGGCTCACACCCTAAAAGCGGCAATTTCAACAAGCTATAAAAAATGATCTGTGGGGTATTTTGAGATAAAACTTCACATACACACTCTGGGGACACAAGAGAACAATTTAAAATATTGTATCAATGCATTTTATGGCACCTTTAAATAATATTCAGTTCCTTTGAGGTCTGCAGCTCAGTTGAGTGGATTATCAGATGCCACACACACACAAAAAAACACCTGGGTGACCAAGGAAAAATCTTTAAGGAAAAATCTAATTTACACGTTCTTAGAAATGTGCTCTTTGTATTCATATGTTTTTGAAGTGTTTTTAAATTGAATTACATTAAAAATGTTAAAAAATTAATAGTAAAAAGTAATAATTGTTTTTGCAAGGCTTTTTTAAAATATGTTTTAAGTTTTTTTTTTTTGTTGTTGTTGCAAAAATATATTACCGTAGTTATGATTTTAACCATGACAACACATAACTGTATATCTCATAAGGCTCCTGGATGCCTTACAATGGTCCTAGCTAGGCGTCTCACTAGGGTTTGGAACAGAGCCTTAAACTCCGCTGCTTGTTTGTTTCATGTGGATGTGGTCTAATACTCTTTTGCCTGCTGCACACTATCGATTTAGCCACCGTTGGCTCCAGAGCGTGTGCTGCACTCAGCGCATTATGAATGAAAAGCTCAGGAAGTTTCTTCCTCCTCCTGCGCCTTCTGGCCTCTGTTTCTCTCTCCGGCGCTCGGGCTCTTTATCGCTCTCTTTCAGTCGGTGACTCACAGGAAGTGATGACTCCAGCAGCGCAGCACAACACTGAGATACAGAGATGACTTTCAGCTTTACCATGATGCTCTGCAGTCGCATGTATTCATAACTTATACTGTGACTCACGCTATGAATGTAGTGGTGCATTAGTGATGTCATAACCTCATTTAAATATAGCTCAAAAACATCAGAAGAGGTGTGAGACTCAAGACTCAAGGAGACACTTAAGACATTTTTTTTTCTCTAATCTATTGTTTATTTGAATCTGTAATATTTTTGTTTATTTTAATATAAAAATTTGATCTATAGTAAATCTGCTAATTCATCTAAAATAACTGTAATTCATTCCATACATTTCATGTTATATCTCAGACCCTGATATCACAATGAAGAAAAAAGTTATTAAAAGGATAGTATTTTTAAACTGTAAAAATATTTTTCAAAGATTATTGGAGTTTTACAAGAACATGTGCTCTGATATCGTTCCATCATAAAACACACATCAGGCAAAAATGCAGTTACATATCAGCAGTTTTAAAACGTGCTAATAGACTTTCATCAGTCAAAGATGGAAAATATATAGATGGAAATATTTCAACACTCTCGCTAGTCAAGGTTATTTTACATTTTGATGAATATGCGGTGAATTCATACGGTCTTATTTGTGTGTTTGGCGAATTTGTGACGAATTCGATTAGATTTAGGTATGGACCTTAGTGATTACATTGCCGATGTTTTTGTATTCATTCGGACGTTTTTGTACAATCTGCTTTCGCCCCACTGACACTTCGATTTAGGGATGGACCTTAGTGCTTAGTTTTTTCTAAAAATTAAAAAAAACATTTGTATGAAACAATTAGCATACAGTTTGCAATTTTTTGTATGTTTTTCACATTTAAACAATTGGTGAATTTGTGTTAAATTTGTATGATCTCTTTCTGATATTTTTATACGATTTGCTTACACCACAGTAATAAACCTTAGTGCTGAGTTTTTTCTTCTAAAAATCGTATATTTTTTGTATGAAACAGTTGGAAAATTTGTGGTGAATTCGTCTTATTCATGTGTTTTTGTACAATCATGCTTGCGCCCCATTGATGTTTAAGTTTAGGGGTGGGTTAAATTTAAAGGGGTTTAAATTTAACTTGATAAAGGGGTTAAATTTGCCACCAATTCTCCAAAACCTAAAACGGTTACATTTTCACGTTAAATATTTTCTGAAAGAAAGCAATCAAACTCCAAAGTCCAGATTCTGATTTCTTGTCCCTAAATTCTTATCCCAAAAAATTATTCCAGGACCCGGAACATGTCCTACTTGGGTACTACAGTTATGCCAGACAGCAACTTCATTCCAAGCACTCATGCAGCAGTTTACTAAACTTGTCTCAGGGTGTTTTTGCTGTTGACTTTGTGGTTCAGCGGTGTTTGTGTTAGTAGCGCTGCTGAGGGAGTGTTTTATAGAGCTCAGAAAGCTCAGGAAATCAACAGGAAAAGCAAGTTCAAGCAGATTCACCACCGCTCTGCCGCGAACAACTTGACGTGTGCTGCTTCACGTCACTTTGATTAGCAAACGGAGACGTTCCTCTGCGTAAATCTCATGCGTCACGCTGAAACTTTGGAAGCAACTCCTTATCCTCGCCGCTCCAAGGAGATTTGGGAAGGGGGTGTTGAAATGATCTTACGGCAAACGCTGAGCCCTGAATCCCTCATCGGTTACATAAAATGGTAAATTATTAAGTTGGTGATGTGAGAGGGGAAAGCTCCGCCCCTCAGCTGCACGCCGTCAGCCAATCAGAGCGCAGCACGGCTGTATTTGGGTCATGGTAGTGTGTTTCTTTTGCGTGGTTGGCAGATGTATTGTGCTATAATCTTCCCCAAAAAGAGATGAGGGGGTTTAGAGCTGCCTTCCCTCAAATTTAGTTACTTCTCGCTCCTCTTTCCTTCCTTTCATCAGGTTTCTTTACAATAAATGCCTGTCTGAATGCTTCTTCTTTTGTTTCGTCTCAAATACTGACAAATAATCAATAAAATGGCTGTTAATTAAATTCAAATGGTAGGTTTCTGCTTTATAAGCCATTGATTTATTAGCCCTCTGCTCATAAAAGCTGCTCTCAACTGCTGCAGTTAAGTGGTGAATGAATGAGATTCCCAGATTTGGGAGCGCTGGGATTTGCAAGATTTCCTTCTCTGCTGGTTGGAACTGATTCATTTTGACTCGTATGATAGCGGCGGCGCTGGTTTGTGTCACGGTACACGCGGTGTGCGATCGAGTCGAGAACGGAGGGGAATTGATAGTGACAGATTCTGCGCACCTGCAATTAATTCTTGCGGTCCGTGTGAAGCTCTGATGAGCAGGTCATGCTTTAGAGGGAAACGTCCTCTACTGTATGTGTGGGGAGATGCGGCATTTCTGCTGTGTGTGTGTGTGTGTGAGGCTGTTTGGAAATTTGCATTCTTATTAGGTGCGTTGGCTCTTAGGTTTCTTGAGTTTTGTGACAGTTGTTTACCAGCCAGTAAGCAATTTTTCTCTTTTTGAAAAACTAACCAGTTTTTTTTGTTTGGATTGTGCTCATGGGAAGAAAACCAGAGGGAAAGAATGAATGGTGAAAATAAAACACCGTTTGACACATGGAAGAATTTGCATGCTAAATTTGTTCATTCTCGTATAATTTGATAAGTATTTGGGCAATTCATGCATAAAAATGTGTGGATTTCAGAGCATGAATGCATTCTCTGAAACATTTTGAAGTTCAAGTTTTTTTTTCTTCTTTTAACCACATTTTTTTGGAATTATCAATAATAGATGTTTTAAATAATAATCATACATATTTTATTTTTAAGTAGTAATTAGACACAATAGTAATACTAAGTAAAAAGTGACATTTGTTCGTAGTGTTATTATAAGTTACAGACTATATTTTGATTGGGAGTCGACAGATATGTGTTTTTCAGGAATAACAAGGGCTCTGATTAAAACTTTCTTTAAATGCTTTTAAATTGTTTTATCGGCAAATCAGTTTTGAAAATAACCTATACCAATAACCATAAAAATGCGTGATATCGGCGCCAATAATCGGTCGACCCCTAATTTTAATATTTTGTTTATTCATAAATATAATAGTTTAAATTATACTTTTATTCATGAATATTTTGTAATTAATGTTATTTTATTAAAAATCTAATCAAATGCATTAACAAAACAACATAAATTACAATATTCATTTATACAATTATGGTTTAAACTAATATTTGTTATTAATTATCAAAATATATGCTGTTAATATGATAACAATACTTCATCTCATAATGGAATATGATACTCTAATGGCTAATTAATTACTACTATTATGACTTAAAATAAAAGGTATTAAGTAATAAAAGTAGCAATTAGTTACACAAAATAGTAATAATAAAACAAGACTTAATATTAATACTATTAATGTATTAATCGTATTAATAAATATTATTATTATTATTATATCAGTTATATATTATTACTGGTATTAATATTGTATTTTCTTGATACTTTTTTATTTTAAGTAATAAGTAGTTTTATAATTAGGTATAATGGTGATACTCAAACAATATGATATTTTTAAAAGTATTGTCAAAGTATTATTGTAAGTAACAACAGTATATATTTGGATAATTATTAGTAATGTAATATTTTAAATTATGTTTTATTGTATTAATTTATTAGAATTTTATTTTGAATAGCAAAAGTAGTAATTAATTAGACATAAGTGTACTATTAAAACTATGACATTTTAGTCATAAAGGATTAGTGTAAATATCAATTATAACAATTGAAACAACAAAATATACATAATTATTTTAATGTTTTTTTTTTCTTGTGTTCTTTATATAAAATAAATGGCACTTGGTTTGATTGAGATATTGTGTTCTCATGCAGTGGTATTTGTACATTTACTACATGTGACTTCAGTGTCCAAATATTTATGCGACACTGTATTATGCACAATTAATCTTCACATCTGCAGTGTCATATTCCATGATGATATTAAATGTTTATGTCTTCTTTGATAGAAAGTCTTACACTCAAAAGGTTTAAACTGCCATCCTGCTCTTAACCACTGCAGCGTAATGCACTTTAACAGTTGGTTAGTGACCTCTAAAGTTACTTGAACTGCAGTAACTTGTTTACCACACCATGACCGTGTTTCACCCTGTTTTTTCGGTCAACATCATGTGTCAGAAATGACTTCTCACCTCTTGTGAGAAGTACGCAAGTGTTGAGGTCATCTGTGAATCAGTCACAACATATCATGATGCTCTTCGAAGCTGTTGTTTGGTCTGATGTACGAATCAACAACTCCAGACTGTATATAAATGCAATATCACTCGAGTACGAGAGAGATACCGGCTCTATATCAGCATGGCTGTGATTAGGCCAGAGGCACGAGGCCGCAGGTCGAGTGCCGGAGGCAATCACAGCCATGCTGATATAGAGCCGGTATCGCTCGAGTATTCGAGTGATATTGCGTTTATACAGCAGTTCGACAGAACATGTGTGTAATTAAACAAGAAACAACGGAGTGCCTAATAAAACCCTCTTTTGTGCGGAACTACTTCCTTCCACCACGGATTCAAAGCTTAAGTAGACAGTTAACCATACGTCACTTTTAGAATTGGTATCAAGGGCATGTGCTGCTTCAGTTAGGTTATTAGTGAGAAATAATGAGGTTATAAGAGAGAAACAATGCGGCAAGACGTGCATCCAAATGAGAGAGAGAGACCGCAAAGCTAGATGTTTCTTCTTATATTAACTAACGTACTCTACGATTAGCTCAGCGAATAATTAAAAAAAAAACATAAACCCGGCTAGAACAAGCGGAGTGATACAAAATTGTGAAAGGGCGTTCCTGTAGCGATACCAGTACAATATCTCACGGTTCTCAACCAATCAGATTTGAGAACCAGAACGAACTGTTGTATAAAATGACTTAAACTGTCTTTTTTTCACGTTGCGTTGCATCGTGCCGCGTAAACATAAAACCATGTCTGCATTTGTGATCGGAGAAATGACAAACAACAAGCGCTACTCTACACTGCTCAAAACTCGCGTTTGAGTCGTCAGTGGCAAATCCTTAAAATGAAAACGTACTTACAGTTTGTGAGTCAGAATAGCCGGCATTGTAGTCTACTTTTCCAGGATCAGGAAACAGTCCTCCATAAAATGCGCTGCACACATCATGTTGTAAATACAACTTAACCACTGATTTCTAGTCGTGTCCTCTTTTGGAAGGCCAAACAAAGCAGTTTCACACGGCGGGCTAGAGTGAGCGGTGGCCGGCCGGCCTGAGTGAGCGGCGGCGGGCTTGAGTGAGCAGAGGTGGGTGGGCTTGAGTACGGTGCGGCCGGCGGGCTTGTGGCAACCACATGTAACGACCCCAGGCTGGACTCCGCTTCGTCCACGGTGAAAGCCGATCCGG
>NW_015506022.1:430566-445859 GCF_001515645.1 Sinocyclocheilus grahami
ACATGTGTGTAATTAAACAAGAAACAACGGAGTGCCTAATAAAACCCTCTTTTGTGCGGAACTACTTCCTTCCACCACGGATTCAAAGCTTAAGTAGACAGTTAACCATACGTCACTTTTAGAATTGGTATCAAGGGCATGTGCTGCTTCAGTTAGGTTATTAGTGAGAAATAATGAGGTTATAAGAGAGAAACAATGCGGCAAGACGTGCATCCAAATGAGAGAGAGAGACCGCAAAGCTAGATGTTTCTTCTTATATTAACTAACGTACTCTACGATTAGCTCAGCGAATAATTAAAAAAAAAACATAAACCCGGCTAGAACAAGCGGAGTGATACAAAATTGTGAAAGGGCGTTCCTGTAGCGATACCAGTACAATATCTCACGGTTCTCAACCAATCAGATTTGAGAACCAGAACGAACTGTTGTATAAAACGGTATATGGAGGGGAAGGATAGTTAGGTCAGTGGATAAAGAGGTTTATGGGTCATTTTTCACGGATGTGTACCTTGACTTCCTCGTCTGAAGCCCTGTTTGACTGGACTCTTTCCATCTCACTGTTTACCTCTAAAACATCATATTTCATATCTGATTTTACTTCCCGTTCTGAAACAAAACCCACAGAAACCACCCGTCACCACCGATACTGTCTTTAATTAAATGAGAGTAGGTGAATGGATTTCATCAGATAGGGTTTTCTCTCATTTGTCAGTGTTATTGGGTCTTTTTTTATCAGATGGGACTCATTTGGAAGACAAATTGCGTCTTGTCCCTTCCTTCCTGATCACCGGGCGCACCAGGGACTCCTTCTGAATGCTAACAGGGATGTTTCTATCTGATAGCGATGAGGCTTGCAGTGCCCTGTTAGTGACTCTTTGACACTCTAGTTGGGCTTTTGGGTTATTGGCATCAAGTCAGGTCTACTTTACCACTTCTTCTGGCCAAGAACTGGCCACTTAGACAGGAAGAGGACATCTGCCTGACACGTAAAGCGACCAACCACAGTTTAGGTTTGTATTTGAAATCTAGATAGGGTTAAGGTGAAATTATATATAGCAACAAATCAGAATATACAGTTTTGCTTGTAAATGTAATGCTGTTAACCTCATGAATGTTGGCTCTCAACTAGTGTTCATTGTAGCAGCATGAACTTTAGTAAATGTGACTTTGTATGCTGGCGTACTCAGTCATGCACACTGACTCCTGGAAATGGCGCAAATGCCAGTATGTAGCATGACAAGCTGTAACATTTAAGCTGTACATTTAAGGTACAACTGGAAAAAAGATGATCTGGTGTTATATGACTGCATAATTTAATATTACTATATATATATATATTTATATATATATTTATTTATTTATTTAAAATATGTATTTATATATATATTCATTTAGTAGTAGAATAGTATGTATTAATAAAAATATTATGTAATATGCAATAAAAATATTAATATAATGTAGTAATAAAAATATTCTGTACACACACACACACATACACACACATACACACACATATATATATATATATATATATATATATATATTAAGAGGTTCTTCTGCTCACCAAGGCTGCATTTATTTGATCATAAATACAGTATAAAGTAGTATTACAATGTATTATTACTTTTTGTATTTAAATACATTGTAAAAAGAAAAGTGTCACATGATCCTTCAGAAATCATTCTAATATGCTGATTTACTGCTAAATTATTAATTATGTAATGGTTCTTATTATTATCAATTTTGAAAAGGGTTAATAAAACTGCTTAATATTTTTGTTGAAAGAATACTATTTATTAAACATTATAAACGTCTTCACGTGGGTCATTGCTGAATAAAAGTTATTATTGTCTTTTTTTATTTTATAAATCTTACTTGATTTTATTTGTTTGTTTGTTTGTACATAATACCCATTTATATTAGCAAAATAATACTTATATTAACACATTCATATTTATTGATACTACCATTAATATTTATTTATATTATATGCATATTTTAAGACATCTTTTGCCACTTTTAACTGTTGACGATTCATGAACGTGCCTCTCTTTTCCAATATTTTTTTCCCAGTACACACTGTTAACCCATTAACCTGTATCATTCAGCAGCCTCGCTAAAGGTCACTTCCTCCCCGTCGCGTCGCAATGTTGTACTCTGACCATGAACTGAGGAACGTGTGCAGAAACCATGGCCAAATGTGTCAGTCTCTATCTGAATTTGTCTCTTTTCTTTCTATGTACTAAATTCAATTAAGATTTTTCCCGCTTGTAATGCTAGTCAAGGTTTCTTCCACCAAAACCAATCATAATTCAGACTTCTTTCTGACGCTTTGAATTGAAGTTAACACGAAATGCTGTTCGTGACTCATTTCACTTAGATAATATGAAATTTTTCAGTGAAACTATATTAATTTATTATATATTATATATTAATTGCGATATTTAATAGGCAAAAAAAGCATCATGGGACTTAATTTTATCCAATTGATTGGATGATGAAAAGTGGACGCTACTTAGTGAAGCCTTATGGGTCAATGGGAGGGGTTAAAAATAGGAGCGATCGGCGACATCAACCGAAAAAATAAAGAATCTGAAAAAAAGCACCTTTTTCCATTGGAATAATACTTACCAGTGAATTATTCATAATTGATCTCAGCTTTAACATACTGATTTGTCCCTTTAAGACTACATGTAAATGAGCTCTTTTTTGATTGGCTAACTCACACATAGCAGCATAATTCACGCTATCGTTCATTAGGCAGTGTAAACTCTGTGTGACAACACCAATTACTTTGTGCGGATCATCATATCTGAATCGTGTGTTGAGATTGAACACACACACACACACAAACTTACTCATCAGGATTTTCCCCATGATTATTTCATCTGGTCTGATCTTTGCAAGACTCGCGGCTGTCATGAGCTCCGTCAGCCTTATATGCAATGTAGAGGCTTGACAGGCAATTTGAATCGTTCATCCCATTATTTTCATAAAATATACATAAACTCATGGAGCGTAATAGCCTGCTTCTCATGACTACCGTCTAATTTATGGCCAAATTAAATAATTATGTGTATTAGAGTAACACAGGAATATTTTATTTTGACCAATTTGTCCAAGCCGTCAAAGCCAGTTTGAAGATTCAGGATCTGACGAAGGTCGTATCTCATTCTGGGAACAACAGCACTGTTTTTCCTACTTTATGCATTTAGCTAAATTTTTTGAGATCTAATATTTTGCACTGCAGAGCCAAAACAGTGAAAACTGTGTCTCCATCCAAGTACTAATTGACTACATTAACACATGGTTGAGAGTTATTTGCCAGTTTTGGTCTCTTCATTTTCATTATGCCAGGGATTTTTATTATGAAGAAGGTCTAAAATGTGGCGTAAATGTATTTAGTCATTTTCTGAGCATGCGTAATTATCCATAAACCTGTGAGTGCTTGCATAATAAATTAATAAAAATCTATTTTTATATTATATTATATTAATGTATTGTACGTGAGTGTTTTGACATTTGTATACTGTATCCAGTGTAGACACGATAGCGGCAGTGATTGTAATTTCTATTTGCATTTCAAGTGACGCTACACTTGCATTCAGCGTCAAGTGTCAGCCGTTAAGCGACTGAACGCCAGTGGGTGGGGCTTATGGTGAGAAGAAGACTATTGGTCTATGTCTTGCTCTGGAGGGAGTGTTTATGCAAACGACTGCACCCAGGTGACTAGGGCTGGGACAATAAATCGATGCAGAATCGATCGATTCTGAGATCTTCCGAATGCATCGTGATTCTCTCTGGAATCGATTCTGAGCTTAGATTTTAACAGCAGATGGCGCTCTAATCTAGTTTTTATCCGCACCCACAAAAGATCATGCAGAAAAGTGCTTGTGCATTCGGCCGAGTCATGTAATTTCACCTCGGTTTAGAATGATGCGAGATTAATGTAAACACAGCCCACCCGTGAACGCCCTTGTAATTCGCTTCAACCTTTTAAAATTGTATAAATTATTATTTTAGGTTTAAGTGTGTGTAAGGATTTGGAAGCAAGCAGAGTACGGCTGTTTCTAAAGCATGCAGCGCCATCTGCTGTGCAAAACTAAGCTCAGAATCGACTCGACAAAGAATCGCGATGCATTCGGAAAATCTCAGAATCGATGCGGAATCATTTCTCGACTCGCGATGCATCGATTTATTTTCCCAGCCCTAGTAAACGCACTGAATCACTGTAACCATGACACCTTACCTTGAGGCAGGGGATTGTGGCAGACGTCTGCGAGAGCAGTTTCAGCGGCAAGCTGCCGGGGGACGATGTTCTGCTCAGTAAGGAGCTGCTGGTTTGACATCCCTTCTCTCCAAAGAGAGCAGAGTTAGAGGGGTTGAGCCCCGGGCTTACAGTCAACGAAGAGGAAGCTTTCCCACACTGCATCTGCGCTGCCATGTTGGCCAGCTCCTCTTCTCTGGAGTACTCGTCCTCAGCGTCGGCCGTCTCCATCGCGATCGAGAAGACCTCGGACGCCTCGACCGGCCTCGTCTTCCTCGCCGCGTCTGGAGGCCGCTCTAATCCGGCCCGAGTGAAGACATGCTTAATCTGAGCGCCGGCACCTGCAGGAGCGCGGTGCGCCGCGGCGGTTTTCTGAGGCCATGACGCATGCTGCTCGGCTCGGCTCTGCGGGGCCCAGCTGGGGGCGATGACGTCTCTGGAGGGGAAGGGTTTGAGCGTCTGGCTGCACTTGAGCGCGCTGGAGCCGCCGGGGATGATGGGGGATTTCTGCTGCACGGCGGGCGGCTCCATTTCTGCGTGCGAGGGCAGTGATTTCGTCACTGTCCTGTTGTGAACGGTAGCATCGAAGCAGTTGGCGTAAATGCCCGTCAGAATCACGTCGCTGAGCGGGGAGGAAGATGAGGAGGAGGAAGAGGAGGACGAGGCCTGCGGAGGGAGGAGGTGGGTCACCGGAGGGCCGCGCTGAATGCTCCGCATGGCCGCTATCTCAGTCGACAGCACCGAGCCGGCGATGAGCACCCCGGCTGATCCGCACGAAACATGCTGATGGGACAGCGCTTGAGCGCCGGTGCAGGTGTAAATGTATTACACATAAACAACAGCCTAGCATAAACTATGGGACTCAAAAGAAGGTAATTTGAGAAACATCTCAGTATTTTTTGTTCATATAATGAAAGTCATTGGTAACCAAAACAGCGTTGTTACCAACAGACTTAAAAATACCTTCTTTTATGTTCCACAAAAGAAAGGTTTGAAATGACGTGAGGGTGAGTAAATGACATAAATTAAAATTTTTGGGTGAACTATCCCTTTAATGTTATTATTATTATTATTATTATAATTAAATAATAAATGTCTTTATGAGTCATTCATTCATTCGATTCAAACGGCTGATTCATTCAGGAATGAAGTAAACGACTCTCTTTATGTTTGAAATGACATGAGGGTGAGTAAATGACATAAATTAAAATTTTTGGGTGAACTATCCCTTTAATGTTATTATTATTATTATTATAATTAAATAATAAATGTCTTTATGAGTCATTCATTCATTCGATTCAAACGGCTGATTCATTCAGGAATGAAGTAAACGACTCTCTTTATGAATGGGGCTTTGAATCATTGGTTCACACGATTAGTTCAAAACGCGGATTCATTCAGAAACGCAGAGACACGCAGCTATTGCTTTATTTTCCCAGCCCTACAGGTGAGGTAATCTTCGTGTGATTAAATAAATGCTTTGGTTATAACGAGGAGGACGTTTTACGCTATTAAACCTGCAGGCTGTTTTAATGGTACAAGACCTCTTATATGCCACAAGATCAAGGCAAATTTGATTTCTTATGTCATGACCCCTTTAAATAAGAATAATAAGTGTAATATAATATAATATAATGTTATTATATTATATTTAGGGCTGTCATTCGGTTAAAATTTTCAATCTAATTAATTACATGATGTTTCGATTAATTAATCTAATTAATCGCAAAATAAATTTAACTGTGAAAATACCCACAAAAGATTATTTTAAGCTATTTTTGTGTTAAATGAGAAAGTAGTGAGTAGACATTACTAATTTTAGCTTTAGAAAGAATTTTTCTTTTTGATTCAACATAAAATGTATTACACATAAACAACAGCCTAGCATAAACTATGGGACTCGCTTTGAATCATTGGTTCACACGATTAGTTCAAAACGCGGATTCATTCAGAAACGCAGAGACACGCAGCTATGGCTTTAAAGGTAATATATTCTTTGCAAAATTGAGCAAAGACGTAATATTTTGTTTCAAATATAACACAATATCAACTTCATATTTACTGAACTGTTCTATAAAATCATGTTTAAACTCGTGATATTCGGGACAAAATCAGCGCTCGTCTGATAGGCTATTGCTCTCGCTGCTGGTGTGTTATCGCTTATCGTATGATATAAATATGAGACAAAAACACATACAGGGACATTTTTGCACCAATATCTTGAATTTTAGGGCATAACTGCATTTATGAAGTTGTTGCCCTGCATCAAATTTGTCAGCAGTGAACTATATATGAAATTTAAGATGACATACAGGTTTGGGGGCGGGGCCAGTGTGTTAACTGCGTTAAAATATTTTATTATCGCATAATTTTTTGATAACTAATTAAGTTAACGCATTAAACTGACAGCCTTAATTATATTATATTACATTATATTATATTATAAAAACAAAGCTCCAGGTAAAGTTTCTCCTTGAGACGTCTGTACAGACGTGAGGGTTAAAGTCATGAAAGCAGACGGTTTGACTCTGTCATAATAAGGATGGCTGTCCTGCCGCAGAGAGCAATTACAACACATCTGCCCATTCTCATCCAGCGCTCATCCATCATGTGAAAGTCAGGGGCCGCGCCATTCACCGGGAGCCAAATAACCCGATTCACCGCCAGAGCTTCTCTATGATCAGTCTCCGTCAGTCACTGCTGAGGAGATCAGACCTCGTTTAACAGCGCAGATGCTCTGAAAACCCTTGACTCCCGGGTTAGACACACAAAAATTCAGCAATTCCCAGACACTGTTTAGAAAATACATTCCTTTACTCTCTGTCATGATGTTTCGAACCTAAATAACTAACTTTCATCCGTGAAACACCTGGAATAGAATTTTTGAATATTTTATATCAAGTCTTAGAAAATTTAGAAAAAAAAAAATAGATGATCATTGCATGATAATATAGGTTTTATTTAGTAAATTTCTTTATAAAAGTGTGGCTCATGTGAGGATCTTGGTTGCAGAGCTGTAAGTAATTGCTGCAGCTTTGCAGGGATTGTAGGAAGGATTGGGAAAATTGTTTTCAGGGCAAATCCTTTTGATTCGTATCTTTCCTGATTTCAACCCCATCGTCTTGTTTTAACAGGACCATTATCTAAAACCTTTGCAAGTGTTTACATTGTTTATTCACTTTTTTATAAGCATTATGTACTAACTAGAACTGGTAGAACAAGTTCTATTGGACAATTTGACTGTATCTAATGATTAACAGTAACTGGCATAAGATTCAGGACTCAAAAAGCTTATGTTTAAATATAACAAAAATGAAACATATGTATGTATATATATCAAACAGGAGACTTTTCAGATGCGCTCCCCAGCCGCGCCTCAGCGTCACTAGTGTAACGAGCGTGGAAAAGTTACAGGTGACGAAGAGCTTTAGTAGAACAACAGTGAACGGTGGTCAGATGAGATGTTGTCGGCCCGTATGTCAGTAAAAAAACAAATTCTCCTGTCCTGTCATCCACTGTCCTGTACTCGTAGCGCATGCTTTTCTGTTGCACGCACAAATACGGTGGCGTGCTGTATATAATTTCACATTAAAGCGTAAAATAAACTGTGAGCGTGCAATATCGTAGTTATGTCATCAATTAAGTCATGAAGTTCATTCAATTCAATTCAAGTTTATTTGTATTGCACTTTTCACAATACGAATCGCTGCAAAGAAAATTGAAGTTTCTATTTTAAAGTTTCTACATTATATTTAGTAGTAGCTTATCAGTGGTGACTAATCAAACAGGAGACTTTTCAGATGCGCTCCCCAGCCGCGCCTCAGCGTCACTAGTGTAACAAGCATGGAAAAGTTACAGGTGACGAAGAGCTTTAGTAGAACAACAGTGAACGGTGGTCAGATGAGATGTTGTCGGCCCGTATGTCAGTAAAAAAACAAATTCTCCTGTCCTGTCATCCACTGTCCTGTACTCGTAGCGCATGTTTTCTGTTGCACGCACAAATACGGTGGCGTGCTGTATATAATTTCACATTAAAGAGTAAAATAAACTGTGAGCGTGCAATATCGTAGTTATGTCGTCAATTAAGTCACAAAGTTCAAGTTTCAATTTTCAATTCAATTCAAATTCAATTCAAGTTTATTTGTATTGCACTTTTCACAATACGAATCGCTGCAAAGAAAATTGAAGTTTCTATTTTAAAGTTTCTACATTATATTTAGTAGTAGCTTATCAGTGGTGACTATGTAAAGTTGATGTCCATATGGCAGAAATGTACAGTAAAATTCATGCAGTTAGTTAATGATATAAATGTATATTTAAAAATGTTAATGTTGCGCAACTGCGCTCACGGCGACCCGAGTTCGAATCCCGCCTTGAGGTCCTTTGCCGATCCTGCTCCCTTCTCCTTGTGTGTTTTTGTCCTTTCTACTTTTTATATATGCTTATATAGATTTTAATAATTTGCATGTGTTCATTTTAGTGTATTTTTATTTATTTTTTTATAGCATTTCAAAACTAAACTAAACGAAATGTTGCCTTGGCAACTAACTTATTTATTTACTTTTTTGTTTATTTATTGATGTATTTATTGTTTGTTTGTTTGTTTGTTTTATTTGAACTATAATAACCTTGCTCTTAAATGATCGTTTATAGCCCCTTTCAAAAATACTAAACCAATTGTCCATTAAATGTAGAAACGTACAGTAAAGTTCTTCAAAAGAATGTTACAGTAAAGTTCTTCAAAAGAATGTTACAGTAAAGTTCTACAGTACAGTATGTTTGTAGAATTTGAATATGTGCACATGAACGATGACATCATAACATTTATAGAACCATTTGTTACCTGCTTAATGCAGGACGCATCATCGAAGGCTTTGCATAAACAGTTGATTATATTAAGAATGGTCCGAAACTAACCATTACGAATAACACATTTAGGAAATGGAAAAGGGTCCTCGCCACACAATGCTGGCTTTGTCTGTAGCTAATGATAAAATTCTTGCTTGATAAAGCGTGAGTTATTTGTGTGTGTGTGTGTGTGTGTGTGTGATCTGCATTAGTACAAGTCAGTGGTTTGCTGGCACACTCTTTCACAATACATTTGCAGGTGTTTTGATTGCAATTATGTATTCAAGAAACCCCAATTATATTTGAATAATTATATATTGTTCCTTAATTTGCATAAAAGGGGAACTGTTAACTTACATTAAGAAAGAAAAAAAAGGAGGAAATTAATAATTTTTTGTCTTTTTATTCATGCCTTAATTTCATTAATTTTCCAATTTCCTAAATGCACAGATTGGGACAAAAAAAAAAGAAGGCATGGCTGAATCTCATTTCAATTGAAACGGCATATTTTGTCGCCTCTGTCTTTCCATCCAAACATTACCGCGGAGCTCCAATTAAAGGCGTCACGTCCATCTTTGATGCATCCCAGTGTGTTTCGGCTGTGGTTTAAAGCCTCTCTGCTGGAGTGGACGGCGCTGAGGAGCTCAAACTGTTTGAGTGCTGCTCTTCTGCCTCTCTCAACCTGATGTCAGCGTGTCCCATTTACAGTAATCACACTCTCTGTGAGGCCACACACAGAGCTTCTCAAGCCTCCATTTCATCTGCAGAGGACAGATATGGAATGCGTATAGGGCCCTTTATGACAGTAATGTGCTTTGTGACCATAATGATGATGATGATGGTGATTATGAATGTTATTATCTTTATGTAATCCATTGGTCCAAAAATATTCTTTGTGTCAGGTGACTGTTCGGAGCTGTAATCGATGTGACGCATTATGAGCAGGCCAAACATGACTGAAAAAACTGACTGGTTGATGGGTTGATTGGATTACAGTAAATGACTGGTTAAATGAATGTTCTTCATCTGTTACTCAGCCTCTTCATGTGGCTGTGGAACACAAAAGAAGATATTTTGAAGAATGTTTCAGCTGTTTTTTGTCAATATACAGTAAGTCAATAGTATCCAAAGCAACAAGACAGACAGACTTGGTTTCCATTGTATAAAATAAAACAAAATGAAACAAAGCAAAACACACAACAACAAAGTAACACACAAAATACAAAATAATACACAAATGACAACAAAAAATAACACATAAAGCCACACACAAATAATACAGTAAACACACAAAACAAAAAATGACACAAACCGATGTGCAAAGCCACACACAACAACACAATAAACACAACAAAGAAAACGACGCACAAACTAAAGCAATATGCAACACAAACAAAACAACACACAACAGGCAACACACTAAACAAAACACAAAACAACGCAAAAAATAACTGAACATAACACAACAAACACACAACACACAAAACATGCAACACAATAAACAAAACGCAAAACAATGCACAAAATAACTCAACATAACACAACAAACAAAACAACAACACACAAAACATGCAACACAACAAACAAAATAACACAACAAACAAAACAATGCACAAAATAACACAACAAACAAAACAACACAAAACATGCAACACAACAAACAAAATAACACAACACAGAATAACACAACAAACATGCAACACAATAAACAAAACGCAAAACAATGCACAAAATAACTCAACATAACACAACAAACGAAACAACAACACACAAAACATGCAACACAACAAACAAAATAACACAACACAGAATAACACAACAAACATGCAACACAATAAACAAAACGCAAAACAATGCACAAAATAACTCAACATAACACAACAAACGAAACAACAACACACAAAACATGCAACACAACAAACAAAATAACACAACACAGAATAACACAACAAACATGCAACACAATAAACAAAACGCAAAACAATGCACAAAATAACTCAACATAACACAACAAACGAAACAACAACACACAAAACATGCAACACAACAAACAAAATAACACAACACAGAATAACACAACAAACATGCAACACAATAAACAAAACGCAAAACAATGCACAAAATAACTCAACATAACACAACAAACGAAACAACAACACACAAAACATGCAACACAACAAACAAAATAACACAACACAGAATAACACAACAAACATGCAACACAATAAACAAAACGCAAAACAATGCACAAAATAACTCAACATAACACAACAAACGAAACAACAACACACAAAACATGCAACACAACAAACAAAATAACACAACACAGAATAACACAACAAACATGCAACACAATAAACAAAACGCAAAACAATGCACAAAATAACTCAACATAACACAACAAACGAAACAACAACACACAAAACATGCAACACAACAAACAAAATAACACAACAAACATGCAACACAATAAACAAAACGCAAAACAATGCACAAAATAACTCAACATAACACAACAAACGAAACAACAACACACAAAACATGCAACACAACAAACAAAACAATGCACAGAATAACACAACATAAAGAACAACACGACAAACATGCAACACAACAAAACACAAAATATTGCACAAAATAGCACAATAAACAAGTTCACTGCATTCATTCACTGTGAACGGAGCAGTTCTGAGGTGCGGAAAACACTGGATCATGAGCTGATTGCCTCAACAAAGTGTGCGCTTCGCTTTGAAGCATGCAGCGCAAACAGACTTGATGAAGGCAATGTGCCATATTGTGCTTTTGGTTTTAGTTCGTTTGACAGATAGTACTGTGCCAAAGCATAATGGCCCAAAACAAATATATTTGAAAAACTACACTTTTTCACACACATTTCATATCGTCATATGACCACGATAATAGACAGTTTTGCTATTGTGATATTGATAATATCATTACATCCCTATTGACACAATAGAGTTCTGTCCCTTTAAGAGCACACAATATCAGAGTAAGCTGCTTCTTATTTACATCACACTGGCACTTCTCATATTCATATTCTCCTCCCTATTACCATAAAATCCTTTACAACATTCAATAAACAATTTCCTCACACTTTATGGACTAGTATTTTCACCAGCTAAAACTGCTTTTAAGTCAGTTATTTCTCTCTTTTACCTGGTTTTAGAAGGAGAATCTAGAGAAATAATATGGGAGAGAAGAAAAGACAGATGATGAATGAAGTACAAATAATGTTTTTAAGCTTCATTAAAAGTGTTTCTGCATGTCGGGTTAATAAAACAGTCAATATAGCAGCAGCTAAACACGTTTTTTACACTCTTGCATATAATTCTCACTGATTATTAGTGTTTGTATTATGAGTGCTGTTGAAAATGTCAGTAACGTTTTAATACGTTTATTTCCACGCCAAGTTTGTCAAGGCTGTGTCGCTCTTGAAAGACAAACACAATTAGCCAAGTAGTCACTGAAAACTGAATGGAGAAAAAATCTTTAGTTAGGTGACAATAAATGTATGAATGATATGATGTGTGTGAAAGTGTCATGAATGAGACTCTTAATTGAGGGGACATTTTATATAATGATATTTTGTTTCTTTTTCTTTCTCTGCTTGCCTGGATTGAATCCATTTGAATGATTGTTTTACTTCCTTCATCACAAACAGGTAAGAGACTCGTCTGGTGTGTGTGTGTGTGTGAGATACTGAGAGAATCCCGCCTGTCGTTCTCTTCAGTTGTGTGAATGAGTGAAGGTGCTGACAGGTCGTTAACACAGACGTGAGGCGTTACTACACATGTCAAGATGAGTTCAAGCCTCAGCATTGTGTAAAATAAGCCAGATATGTTTATCCATATCGTTTAGCCATCATATGAACATGTGAATTACTGTGTAATCCTACTGTGGAACAAATTGTTATGCAGTTCATTTTCTTAGAAGAGTTCACAGTGACACACAGTGATGATTTTCTGATCGTTTTATTGTTCATCCAGTGGGGAATGTAAGAGTTTAAGTCAAGTCTCATGCTTAAACCCTCTTATAGTAGCTAACAAGCTGAATATGTTTAGCCGTTTCCATCCGATTATCAGAACATGTGAAACATGTTCTCGTGATGTTTGCATTGTGTGGATTAGAGAGTCTGGGGTCTGGACACTGGCAAATTCTTTCTTTCTTTCTTTCTTTTATAATAAATTTCTGGGCTGATAATGGCAATTGACAGCTAATTGTGGTTAATAAACAATACTTTCTTAATAATTTTTAAATTAGACTTAATAATGCATGTAGGTAATTCTTCCACTGTTGATTCATCAATTTGCTGACAAATTAGAAGCATTCCAGTTTGTAATTTAGGAAATATGATCATAATGTGATAATATGAACAGCCTCAAGATGTAGATGAGATTTTCATTTATTATTTCATGGTAAATAAATAGAATATGGAAAATGTATGTTGTCGACCAAACACAATGTAACACAGAGCATTAAATTGACCAAAATGGACAGTAAAGACATTTATAATGTTAGGAAAAAAATTCTGTTTCAAGTAAATGCTGTTCTTTTGAACTTTCTTTTTGTCAAAGCATATCTTGAAAATCAAATCAAATCACGGTTTCCACAAAAATGTCAATTATCAGAAATGTTCCTTGAGCAGTAAAACAGCACATGTGACACTGGAGACTGGAGCAATGATTCTGAAAATTCAGCTTTGATCACAGGAATAATTGACATTTTACAATATTTTACAATTTACAATTTAAATTTTGCAATTTAAATAGAAAACAGTTATTTGAAATTGTAAAAAAATAAATCACAATTGTACAGTTTTTACTGTATGTTTTACTGTACTGTATTTGATGAGCATAAGATGCTTAAAAAAACAAAAACATTTACTGCAACATTTTGAACAGGAGTATGATCTAAATAATATCTAATATAATATCTAAATGATAAATGTCTAATATAATATCTAAATAAATAATGTGATAGTGACATAAACAATAAAAATCATAAAATGGCACAAGAAAATAGACCATAACAAATCATCAGTTAAAATCAGAGATTTTAACTGGGGACAACTGGGCCTGTTGTCCCCACAAATATTCATAACAATAATTTATTAAATTTAATTAAAAAAAAAAAAGAAATTCATAGTATTAGCAAAGTTGTTGTTTCAGATCAACAGTTCTGTTCTTTAGCAAGTGTACCAAACAACTAGGTACGTCCAGTATGATGGAGCTCAGATCTGCTGCACAGAGACAGAAACAGACGCCCCCTAGTGAGAGTACAAACTGCTGCTATAACACACGAGCGCTGTTGGAGAAAGCATCAGGGTCCGTGTGGAAACCCAGTATGGAAGCGATCACTGGATATTCCCAGGCAGATTACGGCATCAGCTCTAATCTGAGGCTTTGCTCTGTGAGTGAGTGTAGGGAGCGTGGGACTGTTGGAAAGTCTCCATTAGACTTCTGTGTAATTCGCTCACTCATTCCTGGTACTCACACTCTGCCTTTCATATTACGTTTTGGTTGTCATTACGCTTTTTTTTGCATTTCATGTCGCATCATCCACCCCCTCACACACACACACCCACACACACACACACACACACACACACTCACACACACTCTCACACACACACACACTCACTGCTGTTAGGGATAATAAATCTGCTTGCGTCATCAGGTTAAAGCCAAGCTCTGTGTTTGTGTGCTGCACTGTTCTGTGTAACTGCGACTGATTCTGTGTTTGCAGCTACTGGACTACTAAAAACTGTCCAAGATGAAAAGAAAAAATTTAAAAATCTTGTTCAAAACACACGTGCCAGGTTTTTAGAAATGTGCTTATGTTGGTTTCTTATGGTTTTGAAAATCTTTTTAAAAGTCTCTAAAATGTCAAATGGTGCAACTGTCAAGTAAAAGTAATAACACACATTTTCTGTACACAGTAAGGACATGTGAGTGTACAAAATATTATTTTCAAAAAGTTTTAAAGTATAATTTTTTAAAGTATAAATAATTTTTATAAATGTCATGGCTTACTAATTCATCAATATCTGTGTTTTTCTATGGAGTCGCACCACATGACATTTACAACCTGAATTAATCTTGACTAGGCATAAAAAGGCTTGCTTATTTATTTGTTTGTTTGATGTGACCCCCCCCCC